>NC_057797.1:280365817-280380271 GCF_018294505.1 Triticum aestivum | reverse complement strand
GTTAAGGCTTGCTATCATCACATCATCACCACTTCAAACATCAGTTCTGGCTATCAACACTCTAGCTGGCTGGATCATCCGAATGTCCATCCGGACATCCAGGTCGCTCTACCCTATATGCCCGGATATCCGGGCCCCTATCCGGCTCATCCGAGTCTACTTCCGGACATCTGGGTGGGTTCATGCCCTAGACACTAAAATACCGGGCCGGGAGGGAGCAGAGGGTTATTCCTATGTTCTTCTCCCCCATGACCCCATCTGCTCGCCCCCGCCGGCGGCGGCTGCTCGTAGGCCGCCCCGCTAGTCCGGCCGGATAACTACCCGGATCTCGCCGCCACGCGCTGCCTTCGCCTTGATCCACTCCCTCCCCGCGCGGTTTCTCCCGGGGCCGATTGGATCTTTCCCAATCTCGCGCCCTCTGTCCCCAAATCCTCCATGGTGGTCGGACGTGGAGGTGGTGGTCGGAGTTTCAAGTCGACATCCTCGGGTCCCTCTCGTGGTACTCCATATGCTCCTCTCCTCTCTTTCTCTGTTTATCCATCTAGGTTAGTCATTCATTGAGTTGGCTCTCTCTCCTATGCGTGTACGCAGATGCGCGTCGTCAAGCATCGACAGACTCTGAGGATGCTGCTCGTCCACTCAAGAAGGCGCCGAGTCATGCTCGTCCGTCTTATGCCGGACAGGATGACCCTGACAACAAGGCCGAACTCCACGATGAGGAGCCCGTGCCTATTCGTTCCATGACTAAGTCAAAGAAGAAGAAAGCTGCCGGTGCCTCAAGCTCCTAGTCTGCAGCAACCACTGGCCTAGTTCTGTCCATGGACAACCCCACCAACCGTGGCCGTTGTTTTGTCAATTATCGGCCCATGGACCCTTCTCAGTATGCTGTCTTAAGGAGTGATGTCAACCAATTTGCTACTCCTGCAAATGCCACCGATCCTCGCTTTCGCACGTTGGTTCAACAAGACATCTACCAATCCGTCATTGCTCATCTTAGTTTCTCTCCTCAGCATTATGTGAACTTGGGTTTCATCGAGAACAATCCTTCCAAGTTCAAAGGTGTGTTGGAGAAGATTGTTGGCATGGGGCTGCGTCATGCTATGTCCCTTCATTGTGATTGTAATGAGGCTGCCATTCGGCAATTCTATGCCACATGTTTCTTCCATCCAGACGGGTCTATCACTTGGATGACTCACCACTCTCAGTTCACTGTCACATTCGAGGAGTTTGCTGTTGCTTTGGGCATGCCTGGATCTAAGGCCTCTCTGTTTTGGATCCATGAGGTGAACCCCAAGTTTGAGCCCATGCCCATCAATGCATGTGGGTGTCTCGTCATGCCTACCACTCAGCTATCCACAACGCAACAACAAAGGAGCTTAATGATATCTCTATCTTTCTTCCAAAATACCGGTGGTTCTTCCAGTGTATCCTCAACTCCATTGCTCCCAAGAAAGGGGATCATGGAATGGTTCGGGCCTATAGCATTGATTTGATGTACTACTCTAGGAAGGCTCCCTCCCGTCCCATTGACATGGCAGATTTTCTCTGGAACGAGATTTGCATGGCTAGTTGTCTGAAGGTTTGCACACTTCCCCATGCCCCTTTTATTCATACAGTAATCGACTCAGTCTATCCTTGTCCCATTGCCAAGACATCCACTCACTCCATGTGGACTCCGCGTGGTGAGTCTTCCAGAGGGAAGGCCCCTGCTCCTCCTTGTGCTGAGAGCTCTTCTCGCCACACTAAACCATTCATGAAGCCTTTTGACCTCCTGGCTCGCTTCATTGGTAAGTCCCACAAGGCTATCTTTGACACTTGCCGCTACACTTCTACTCACATTGCTACCGAGGAGGTTCACCATATCTCTGAGGCGAATGCACTTAGGGCTCGCCTCTGTGTGCGCCCTGGGAGTCCCGTCGAACCAGATGAGCCTATTCCTGATCGTCTTCCTCTTCTGGAGGTCGAATTTCCTTCTGCCGTTGACTTTCCCGAGTTCTTCCTTAACCTTCTGATCTGAGTGATGGTGATGGGGAAGATGATGAGGATGCTGAGTGATCCTCCTACCTTCTTTTACGTTTTCCCCTTTTCGGTACTTGCTACCAAGGGGGAGATGTAATTCTTAGGAGTATGTGTGTGTGTCAGCTATGTTTACTGAGATCTAGTTATTGGACTCCTTATTATTACTGTAATGGACCTTTGGTCATGTGTTACGCTACCTTGTATGAGATTATGAGTTATGAGTCTATGCTACCTTGGAAGAGCTTAAGTATGCTATCCTCATTCGTTGCTTATCGTTGCTTATGTTGCTTTTAATGGTGTATGTCTACACTGCTATTACAACATTATATTCCGAATGAGGGTATCCACTCCATATATGCATCATTTTGTATTTTATCACTTTATTCCTATGCACACATTAAGGGGGAGCTCTTCCTAAAACACATACCGGACAACTCTCCTAAAATATTCGCATCACATTTAACTTATTGAGAGCTATATGTAGTTTGTCATCAACTACCAAAAAAGGGGGATATTGAAATTGCAATGTTGCTCTTAAGAATATTTTTGATGTTGATGAAAATTTAGATATAGGGGACTAACCTTGTTTGCTAAGTATATACACACGTCATCAGTCCTCTGGTTTTTTTAATGTGCATCATGGTCACATCATACGAGATATTACTCAAGCAAATAATCAACGTGGAAAGGAGCAAACAAAGACGAAGCATCATGCTCTTTTATATATTTCTTGAGTAATAGGGATCCCCGCACTATTAAGAGGGGATCCGAGGTGTAGGTTCAAGGCTTGCTCACATTCTACCTCACAAGTAGTTTTTCACAAAAGACCAAAATCCCTAGCAAAACCCCTTAGCTAAAACCTACCACTCTTTCTCTTCATTTTCTCCACAAGATGACCCCATAGCCGGATCATCCGGACTTGGCCCCGGATCATCCGGATAACATCGCCTCTTCCATGACAGAAGTTTGGTGGATGTAGCCGGATCATCCGGTCGTTCATCCGGATCATCCGAGCGTGTGACCAGATCATCCGGGCTGTCCTCCGAACTGTCTGGCCTCCACGCAGCTCTGCTGCTACCACTTTCATCCGGGTCTTTAGCCGGAGCATCCGAGCTTGTGACCAGATCATCCGGATGGTCCTCCAGATCATCCGGGCAAGCCAACCTCTGCTCAAAACGGCTCTATTCTGCTGTGGGTATAAATAGCTCCTTACCTCTTCGACATAAGGTTGAATACTCCACTCCAACACGCCCCAAGAACACCTGTGCTCCCTCTCTCTTGCTCATCCATGAAATCCTAGATCCCAGTCTTGAGAGTTTGAAAGAGTTGTTCCAATCAAAAGAAAGATCTTCTCCCTCTCCTTGTGACCGAAGCAAATCGTGATTTGAGCAAGTGTTGAACTTCTTCCCCTCGGATGTTATTACTCTTGGAGGTTGGAGACTCCTAGGCGGTAGGAGTCTTTCGGTGAGGAATCGATCATTGTGATTACACCCGGAAAGTTTGTGAGGGTTTGGAGACCACCCCAAGGTCTACCACTAGTGGTTGAGAAATGCCTTCGTGGTGTTGTCTCAGAGAGAGAATAGGGTGAGCCTTCGTGGTAACATCCATGTAACGCTCTGAGACTGATGCGCCAGGTGTCTTCCAGTTATACGCCATCATTTCCATGTCATTTACTTGAATGTTGCACTTTTCCAAGTCAACATGTGCATTTCATCACCATGTTTTAAAAACTTGCGTCGTTCCGGGTCTCCCAGTTCCCTCTGTTGTCCGTTCTGAGACCAACCACACTCCCACGCGCCCGTGGCTCCTCCGATATACTATTTTGTAAGTGGCATAAAATGTTCTCGGAATGGGTTGAGAGTTGGCGAGCTGTCTTGTTTTAGTATAGGTAGACCGCCTGCCGAATTTCGTCCCATTCAGAGTCCGTTTGATAGCTCAAACGTCATCCGTAGCGGCACCGTTGCCGGTTTATTCGTCGGACGTTTTCGGTCTCCGGAGACTGCCACCGCGCCTCTCTCTCTTCTCTCCCGCAGTCCACGGCCTCTTCATAGCCACTAAGCAAGCCCACCTGCAGCCCACCTAGACCCCCTACGCTGCGGACCATCAGATCGTGATCTGAGGGTTCGGAACGGTCTAAAACCCCCCTCTCCTAGCTCCTTCTAGCTATTTAAACCCCCTCCTCCTAAATGTTAGCTAACCCTAGACCCTAGCCTCCCATAACCTCCAGCAGACGCCACTCCTCGAAATCCATGCTGGACCTCTCCCTCACCGCCACTTGTCGCTGCAGCCGCCACCAGCGCCGCCGCTCCCCTCCACTCCTAGCGCACCACCTTAGCCCCAGATGCCACCTGCAGCCAACCCCAGGCCTCCATGCGTCCTCTGCCTCCCCACTTCGCCGTCGGGCCCGCGGAGCGCATCTCTGGCCCGCTCTGGCCCGCGACGGGCCCGGATCCGCCCAAACCGCGCCGTCGCGCCTCCCGAGCGCTCGCAGCCGCAGGAGCCTGGCTCCCCTCGAGCTCCATCGCCGCCAACCCTTGAGCAACGCCTCCCGCCGTCGTTCGTTGCTCCGGCGGGCATCGGAGCTAGCCGCCGCCGGCGACCGCGGCAACCCGTCGCCCCCAGGGCCTCCCTGAGTGCCCACCATATCCTGTCGTGCACGCCAAGATCCGCCACTGCTTGGGAGGTCGCCTCGTCGGCGACCTGCACCTCCTCGGTCTCCATGCATCGCCGCCATGCCCGAATCCGGCACCGGCCGGCCGGATCTGGCCGTCCCCGTCGCCGGAATGGACTGCCCCCGCCGCCATGCTCCTGCTCGGGGACGAGCAAAGGAGTTGCTCGTCTCGCCTGCATCGCGCCCGCATGGGCCCCGCTCCGGCTCGGCCTGCCAGCCACGGTCCAACGTCGGCTCCCTCAGGGCCTGCCCCTCCATCAAACTGGGCCGAGCCCATGGTGAGCATCCCCTGTTCTCTGCCCTATGCACATGATAGTTATGTGACGCTCGGTTTTCGGTCCAGTAACTTTGTCCAAGTCCCAGAAAACTCATATCATCATGGCATGTTGTGGTGCTTCCAACTCATATTACTCTGATGGTGATGTTCTTTATATGGTTATGTTCATCTCAGAGTGCTCTTCATGATGGTGTGCTTTGCATTTATGTTAGGAAGCATCTTGCCATGTTAATCACCATTGCAAAAGTGCTAAATGTTATAACCTGCTGAGAGTTATCATAACTTGCTGATTTGTCTTTTTCATAGCATTTTGTGTGTTTATCTTTTGAGCATCTTGTCCAGATGTTTTAGAAGCATATTCATACCATATTTACAGTGGTGCAATCCATGTAATTGTATGTGCCATGTGGTGACTATCACAAGCATGCAAAGTAGGGTACTTGCTGTTGCTGATTTCAGTGACTTGATGATTTCTGCTTAGTCTGAATCTGCTACATTATGTTGCCATGTTAACTTGGTGCTACAAGTGAATCCATGCATATTATGGAGATGCTCAGTAAGGATGTTTTGTAGATATTGTTATGCTCTATTCATCCATGCTCTTGTTTGCAATTATGGCCCGCTGTAGCTTGTCATTACCATGCTCTAAAATTGCTAAATAATGTTTCTGTCAGCCTGTTATTAGTAAGTTCAATTTTGCCATGTGAATAGCTAGTGATCTATGCATCCTATGGCCATGTTCTTGACATGAGTAGTTGCACAAATATGCCTTCTTGCTGTTGGTTACATTCACATGCCATGAAATGCTTTGTGGTGAGTTACGCAAGCTCGCAAACATGCCTACATGTTGCTCTTTCTACCATGCTCAGTTTATTTCACTAAGTCTGTGAAACTGTTATCATTTGCAATCTTGCCATGATGTTTTGAGCATGTTCTAGTGTTTTCTAGCAGTAGTTCAATGTTCATGTTTTGTGGTGCTCTACTTGTACATTCTTGCCATGCCCTTTGATGCCATGATATGTTCCTGTAGCATACACTTACGTTGTCTCAAAGTATGCATCATGAATTTGTTTTCTGCCATACTTTGTTTTTCACTGTCTGAGAATCTGTTATGACTTGCTTACTTGTCTTGATGATTGCCTTTGATCTAGGGGTTATAGGGAGATGCTTAGTAATCAGGTTTTGCCATGTTTAACCTATAATTTAGTGCCATGCTTTTACTTGTTATGTTCTTGCGCTATAACATCATTGTTTCATGCTTCCAACATCTCAACATGTTATTTCTGCTCACATGTATGCCCTGTTTTCCACCAAGTCATAATCTGTGTTATAAAGTTGCCTTTTGCTTTGATCATGTTGGATTAATATTGATGCCTATGAACCTGAACCTTGATGATAAGTGAAGCATGTAGTCTGTACTTTGAGTGGATATCGACTTTGTGTCCATACGTTTCCTATAGCATGTTGTTTCCTTGATTGCAAAGTGCCTACTTGCTGTTTTGGACAGCTTGTCCTTTAAACTTGTTTCATGTGTATGTGTTGAACCGTGGCTCCATTTGGAGCATGCTCTATATGAAACTTGCTTGGTTTTGCATGTAGTTCCATCATGCCATGTTGAATCCATATTTTGGAGTGTTTGTGATTGTATTTTGCTTGCGTTTGCATCAATGCCATGTTTAACTTGTTTTTCTCATATCTTCTAGGCCGTAGCTCTGAATTAAACGAACTTTATATGTAACTTGACTAGAAAACCATGTAGATCATCATGGAGCACTTTAACTTGTTGTTTAACAACTTCAACATAATGTGTTATTCAGATATGGACCAATTTTGAAATTTGCATATGGGGAGTTTCCGGAATTGTTATATATTGTTTCTGGCCTCATTTAAACTTGCTTTGATGTGTTGTTCTTGTATGAATCATCTCTTGCCATGAGTAGCATCATGTGTTGGGGAACGTAGTAATTTCAAAATTTTCCTACGCACACGCAAGATCATGGTGATGCATAGCAACGAGGGGAGAGTATGATCTACGTACCCTTGTAGATCGCAACGGAAGCGTTGACACAACGTAGAGGAAGTAGTCGTACGTCTTCTTCCCGATCCAACCGATCCAAGCACCGTTACTCCGGCACCTCCGAGTTCTTAGCACACGTACAACTCGATGACAATCCCTGGGCTCCGATCCAGCAAAGCTTCGGGGAGGAGTTCTGTCAGCACGACGGCGTGGTGACGATCTTGATGTATTACCGACGCAGGGCTTCGCCTAAGCACTACAACGATATGATCGAGGTGGAATATGGTGACAGGGGGCACCACACACGGCTAAGGAACGATCTCAATGATCAAATTATGTGTCTAGAGGTGCCCCCTGCCTCCGTATATAAAGGAGCCAAGGGGGAGAGGTGCGCCGGCCAGGAGGAGGGCGCAGGAGGAGTCCTACTCCTACCGGGAGTAGGACTCCCCCCCAATCCTATTCCAACTAGGATTCCCAAGGGGGAAAGAGGGAGAGGGGTGGCCGGCCACCTCTCCTAGTCCTAATAGGACTAGGGGAGGGGGGAGGAGCGCAGTCCTTATGGGCAGCCCTTTCACCTTTCCACTAAGGCCCAATAAGGCCCATATGACTCCCGGCGGGTTCCGGTAACCTCCCGGTAATCCGGTAAAATCCTGATTTCACCCGGAACACTTCCGATGTCCAAACATAGGCTTCCAATATATCAATCTTTATGTCTCGACCATTTCGAGACTCCTCGTCATGTCCGTGATCACATCCGGGACTCCGAACAACCTTCGGTACATCAAAATGCATAAACTCATAATAACTGTCATCGTAACGTTAAGCGTGCGGACCCTACGGTTCGAGAACAATGTAGACATGACCGAGACACGTCTCCGGTCAATAACCAATAGCGGGACCTGGATGCCCATATTGGCTCCTACATATTCTACGAAGATCTTTATCGGTCAGACCGCATAACAACATACGTTGTTCCCTTTGTCATTGGTATGTTACTTGCCCGAGATTCGATCGTCGGTATCCAATACCTAGTTCAATCTCGTTACCGGCAAGTCTCTTTACTCGTTCTGTAATACATCATCTCACAACTACCATATTAGTTGTAATGCTTGCAAGGCTTATGTGATGTGCATTACCGAGAGGGCCCAGAGATACCTCTCCGACAATCGGAGTGACAAAACCTAATCTCGAAATACGCCAACCCAACATGTACCATTGGAGACACCTGTAGTACTCCTTTATAATCACCCAGTTACGTTGTGACGTTTGGTAGTACCCAAAGTGTTCCTCCGGTAAACGGGAGTTGCATAATCTCATAGTTATAGGAACATGTATAAGTCATGAAGAAAGCAATAGCAACATACTAAACGATCGGGTGCTAAGCTAATGGAATGGGTCATGTCAATCAGATCATTCAACTAATGATGTGACCTCGTTAATCAAATAACAACTCATTGTTCATGGTTAGGAAACATAACCATCTTTGATTAATGAGCTAGTCAAGTAGAGGCATACTAGTGACACTTTGTTTGTCTATTTATTCACACATGTATTATGTTTCCGGTTAATACAATTCTAGCATGAATAATAAACATTTATCATGATTATAAGGAAATAAATAATAACTTTATTATTGCCTCTAGGGCATATTTCCTTCAGTCTCCCACTTGCACTAGAGTTAATAATCTAGATTACACTGTAATGATTCTAACACCCATGGAGCCTTGGTGGTGATCATGTTTTGCTCGTGGAAGAGGCTTAGTCAATGGGTCTGCAACATTCAGATCCGTATGTATCTTGCAAATCTCTATGTCTCCCACCTGGACTAGATCCCGGATGGAGTTGAAGCGTCTCTTGATGTGCTTGGTCCTTTTGTGAAATCTGGATTCCTTTGCCAAGGCAATTGCACCAGTATTGTCACAAAAGATTTTCATTGGACACGATGCACTAGGTATGACACCTAGATCGGATATGAACTCCTTCATCCAGACTCCTTCGTTTGCTGCTTCCGAAGCAGCTATGTACTCCGCTTCACATGTAGATCCCGCTACGACGCTTTGTTTAGAACTGCACCAACTGACAGCTCCACCGTTCAATGTAAACACGTATCCGGTTTGCGATTTAGAATCGTCCGGATCAGTGTCAAAGCTTGCATCAACGTAACCTTTTACGGTGAGCTCTTTGTCACCTCCATATACGAGAAACATATCCTTAGTCCTTTTCAGGTATTTCAGGATGTTCTTGACCGCTGTCCAGTGATCCACTCCTGGATTACTTTGGTACCTCCCTGCTAAACTTATAGCAAGGCACACATCAGGTCTGGTACACAGCATTGCATACATGATAGAGCCTATGGCTGAAGCATAGGGAACATCTTTCATTTTCTCTCTATATTCTGCAGTGGTCGGGCATTGAGTCTGACTCAACTTCACACCTTGTAACACAGGCAAGAACCCTTTCTTTGCTTGATCCATTTTGAACTTTTTCAAAATCTTGTCAAGGTATGTGCTTTGTGAAAGTCCAATTAAGCGTCTTGATCTATCTCTATAGATGTTTATGCCTAATATGTAAGCAGCTTCACCGAGGTCTTTCATTGAAAAACTCTTATTCAAGTATCCCTTTATGCTATCCAGAAATTCTATATCATTTCCAATCAATAATATGTCATCCACATATAATATCAGAAATGCTACAGAGCTCCCACTCACTTTCTTGTAAATACAGGCTTCTCCAAAAGTCTGTATAAACCCAAATGCTTTAATCACACTATCAAAGCGTTTATTCCAACTCCGAGAGGCTTGCACCAGTCCATAAATGGATCGCTGGAGCTTGCACACTTTGTTAGCTCCCTTTGGATCAACAAAACCTTCTGGTTGCATCATATACAACTCTTCTTCCAAAAATCCATTCAGGAATGCAGTTTTGACATCCATCTGCCAAATTTCATAATTATAAAATGCGGCAATTGCTAACATGATTCGGACAGACTTAAGCATCGCTACGGGTGAGAAGGTCTCATCGTAGTCAACCCCTTGAACTTGTCGAAAACCTTTTGCGACAAGTCGAGCTTTATAGACAGTAACATTACCGTCAGCGTCAGTCTTTTTCTTGAAGATCCATTTATTCTCAATTGCTTGCCGATCATCGGGCAAGTCAACCAAAGTCCATACTTTGTTCTCATACATGGATCCCATCTCAGATTTCATGGCTTCAAGCCACTTTGCGGAATCTGGGCTCACCATCGCTTCTTCATAGTTCGTAGGTTCATCATGATCTAGTAGCATGACTTCCAGAACTGGATTACCGTACCACTCTGGTGCGAATCTTACTCTGGTTGATCTACGAGGTTCAGTAGTATCTTGTTCTGAAGTTTCATGATCATTATCATTAACTTCCTCACTTATTGGTGTAGGTGTCGCAGAAACAGTTTTCTGTGATGTACTATTTTCCAACAAGGGAGCAGGTACAGTTACCTCGTCAAGTTCTACTTTCCTCCCACTCACTTCTTTCGAGAGAAACTCCTTCTCAAGAAAGTTTCCGAATTTAGCAACAAAAGTCTTGCCTTCGGATCTGTGATAGAAGGTGTATCCAATAGTTTCCTTTGGATATCCTATGAAGACACATTTCTCCGATTTGGGTTCGAGTTTATCAGGTTGAAGCTTTTTCACATAAGCATCGCAGCCCCAAACTTTCAGAAATGACAACTTTGGTTTCTTGCCAAACCATAGTTCATAAGGCGTCGTCTCAACGGATTTTGATGGTGCCCTGTTTAACGTGAATGCGGCCGTCTCTAGAGCGTATCCCCAAAATGATAGCGGTAAATCAGTAAGAGACATCATAGATCGCACCATATCTAGTAAAGTACGATTACGACGTTCGGACACACCATTACGCTGTGGTGTTCTGGGTGGCGTGAGTTGCGAAACTATTCCACAATTTTTCAAATGTACACCAAACTCGTAACTCAAATATTCTCCTCCACGATCAGATCGTAGAAACTTTATTTTCTTGTTACGATGATTTTCCACTTCACTCTGAAATTCTTTGAACTTTTCAAATGTTTCAGACTTATGTTTCATTAAGTAGATATAACCATATCTGCTTAAATCATCTGTGAAGGTGAGAAAATAACGATATCCGCCACGAGCCTCAATATTCATCGGACCACATACATCTGTATGTATGATTTCCAACAAATCTGTTGCTCTCTCCATAGTATCGGAGAACGGTGTTTTAGTCATCTTGCCCATGAGGCACGGTTTCGCAAGTACCAAGTGATTCATAATCAAGTGGTTCCTAAAGTCCATCAGTATGGAGTTTCTTCATGCGCTTTACACCGATATGACCTAAACGGCAGTGCCACAAATAAGTTGCACCATCATTATCAACTCTGCATCTTTTGGCTTCAACATTATGAATATGTGTATCACTACTCTCAAGATTCAATAAGAATAGACCACTCTTCAAGGGTGCGTGACCATAAAAGATATTACTCATATAAATAGAACAACCATTATTCTCTGATTTAAATGAATAACCGTCTTGCATCAAACAAGATCCAGATATAATGTTCATGCTTAACGCTGGCACTAAATAACAATTATTTAGGTCTAATACTAATCCCGAAGGTAGATGTAGAGGTAGCGTGCCGACCGCGATCACATCGACTTTGGAACCGTTTCCCACGCGCATCGTCACCTCGTCCTTAGCCAATCTTCGCTTAATCCGTAGCCCCTGTTTCGAGTTGCAAATATTAGCAACAGAACCAGTATCAAATACTCAGGTGCTACTGCGAGCATTAGTAAGGTACACATCAATAACATGTATATCATATATACCTTTGTTCACCTTGCCATCCTTCTTATCCGCCAAATACTTTGGGCAGTTCTGCTTCTAGTGACCAGTCTGCTTGCAGTAGAAGCACTCAGTTTCAGGCTTAGGTCCAGACTTGGGTTTCTTCTCTTGAGCAGCAACTTGCTTGCCGTTCTTCTTGAAGTTCCCCTTCTTCTTCCCTTTGCCCTTTTTCTTGAAACTAGTGGTTTTGTTAACCATCAACACTTGATGCTCCTTTTTGATTTCTACCTCCGCAGCTTTCAGCATTGCAAAGAGCTCGGGAATAGTCTTGTTCATCCATTGCATATTATAGTTCATCACGAAGCTCTTGTAGCATGGTGGCAGTGATTGGAGAATTCTGTCAATGACGCAATCATCTGGAAGATTAACTCCCAATTGAATCAAGTGATTATTATACCCAGACATTTTGAGTATATGCTCACTGACAGAACTGTTCTCTTCCATCTTGCAGCTATAGAACTTATTGGAGACTTCATATCTCTCAATCCGGGCATTTGCTTGAAATATTAACTTCAACTCCTGAAACATCTCATATGCTCCATGATGTTCAAAACGTTGTTGAAGTCCCGATTCTAAGCCGTAAAGCATGGCACACTGAACTATCGAGTACTCATCAGCTTTGCTCTGCCAGACGTTCATAACATCTGGTGTTGCTCCAGTAGCAGGCCTGGCACCCAGCGGTGCTTCCAGGACGTAATTCTTCTGTGCAGCAATGAGGATAATCCTCAAGTTATGGACCCAGTCCGTGTAATTGCTACCATCATCTTTCAACTTTGCTTTCTCAAGGAACACATTAAAATTCAACGGAACAACAGCACGAGCCATCTATCTACAATCAACATAAATAAGCAAGATACTATCAGGTACTAAGTTCATGATAAATTTAAGTTCAATTAATCATATTACTTAAGAACTCCCACTTAGATAGACATCCCTCTAATCCTCTAAGTGATCACGTGATCCAAATCAACTAAACCGTGTCCGATCATCACGTGAGATGGAGTAGTTTCATCGGTGAACATCATTATGTTGATCATATCTACTATATGATTCACGCTCAACCTTTCGGTCTCCGTGTTCCGAGGCCATATCTGTATATGCTTGGCTCGTCAAGTATAACCTGAGTATTCCGCGTGTGCAACTGTTTTGCACCCGTTGTATTTGAACGTAGAGCCTATCACACCCGATCATCACGTGGTGTCTCAGCATGAAGAACTTTCGCAACGGTGCATACTCAGGGAGAACACTTCTTGATAATTTAGTGAGAGATCATCTTATAATGCTACCGTCAATCAAAGCAAGATAAGATGCATATAAAGATAAACATCACATGCAATCAATATAAGTGATATGATATGGCCATCATCATCTTGTGCCTGTGATCTCCATCTCCGAAGCACCGTCATGATCACCATCGTCACCGGCGCGACACCTTGATCTCCATCATAGCATCATTGTCGTCTCGCCAATCTTATGCTTCCACGGCTACCGTTTAGTGATAAAGTAAAGCATTACATCGCGATTGCATTGCATACAATAAAGCGACAACCATATGGCTCCTGCCAGTTGCCGATAACTCGGTTACAAAACATGATCATCTCATACAATAAAATTTAGCATCATGCCTTGACCATATCACATCACAACATGCCTTGCAAAAACAAGTTAGACGTCCTCTACTTTGTTGTTGCAAGTTTTACGTGGCTGCTACGGGCTTTAAGCAAGAACCAATCTCACCTACGCATCAAAACCACAACGATAGTTTGTCAAATAGACTCTGTTTTAACCTTCACAAGGATCGGGCGTAGCCACACTCGGTTCAACTAAAGTTGGAGAGACAGTCGCCCGCAAGCCATCTATGTGCAAAGCACGTCGAGGGAACCGGTCTCGCGTAAGCGTACGCGTAAGGTTGGTCCGGGTCGTCTCGTCCAACAATACCGCCGAACCAAAGTATGACATGCTGGTAGGCAGTATGAGTTGTATCGTCCACAACTCACTTGTGTTCTACTCGTGCAAATAACATCAAACCATAAAACCTAGGCTCGGATGCCACTGTTGGGGAACGTAGTAATTTCAAAATTTTCCTACGCACATGCAAGATCATGGTGATGCATAGCAACGAGGGGAGAGTATGATCTACGTACCCTTGTAGGTCGCAACGGAAGCGTTGACACAACGTAGAGGAAGTAGTCGTACGTCTTCTTCCCGATCCAACCGATCCAAGCACCGTTACTCCGGCACCTCCGAGTTCTTAGCACACGTACAGCTCGATGACGATCCCCGGGCTCCGATCCAGCAAAGCTTCGGGGAGGAGTTCTGTCAGCACGACGGCGTGGTGACGATCTTGATGTATTACCGACGCAGGGCTTCGCCTAAGCACTACAACGATATGATCGAGGTGGAATATGGTGACAGGGGCACCGCACATGGCTAAGGAACGATCTCAATGATCAACTTGTGTGTCTAGAGGTGCCCCCTGCCTTCGTATATAAAGGAGCTAAGGGGGAGAGGTGCGCCGGCCAGGAGGAGGGCGCAGGAGGAGTCCTACTCCTACCGGGAGTAGGACTCCCCCCCCAAGGGAGAGGGGTGGCCGGCCACCTCTTCTAGTCCTAATAG
>NC_057797.1:280210577-280365570 GCF_018294505.1 Triticum aestivum | reverse complement strand
GGAGGCGCGCAGCCCTTATGGGCAGCCCTTTCACCTTTCCACTAAGGCCCAATAAGGCCCATATGACTCCCGGGGGGTTCCGGTAACCTCCCGGTAATCCGGTAAAATCCTGATTTCACCCGAAACACTTCCGATGTCCAAACATAGGCTTCCAATATATCAATCTTTATGTCTCGACCATTTCGAGACTCCTCGTCATGTCCGTGATCACATCCGGGACTCCGAACAACCTTCGGTACATCAAAATGCATAAACTCATAATAACTGTCATCGTAACGTTAAGCGTGTGGACCCTACGGTTCGAGAACAACGTAGACATGACCGAGACACGTCTCTGGTCAATAACCAATAGCGGGACCTGGATGCCCATATTGGCTCCTACATATTCTACGAAGATCTTTATCGGTCAGACCGCATAACAACATACGTTGTTCCCTTTGTCATTGGTATGTTACTTGCCCGAGATTCAATCGTCGGTATCCAATACCAAGTTCAATCTCGTTACCGGCAAGTCTCTTTACTCGTTCTGTAATACATCATCTCACAACTACCATATTAGTTGTAATGCTTGCAAGGCTTATGTGATGTGCATTACCGAGAGGGCCCAGAGATACCTCTCCAACAATTGGAGTGACAAAACCTAATCTCGAAATACGCCAACCCAACATGTACCATTGGAGACACCTGTAGTACTCCTTTATAATCACCCAGTTACGTTGTGACGTTTGGTAGTACCCAAAGTGTTCCTCCGGTAAACGGGAGTTGCATAATCTCATAGTTATAGGAACATGTATAAGTCATGAAGAAAGCAATAGCAACATACTAAACGATCGGGTGCTAAGCTAATGGAATGGGTCATGTCAATCAGATCATTCAACTAATGATGTGACCTCGTTAATCAAATAACAACTCATTGTTCATGGTTAGGAACATAACCATCTTTGATTAACGAGCTAGTCAAGTAGAGGTATACTAGTGACACTTTGTTTGTCTATTTATTCACACATGTATTATGTTTCCGGTTAATACAATTCTAGCATGAATAATAAACATTTATCATGATTATAAGGAAATAAATAATAACTTTATTATTGCCTCTAGGGCATATTTCCTTCATCATGTAGACTTATCATGCATCATACTTGGTTGAGCATCGTGTCATATTTATGTGTTGTGTGTTTACATGTTGTTTGCTTCTTTCTGGTTGTGTTCCTTCTTGATAGTTCCTATTTCGTTGCGATTGTGAGGATTCGTTCGACTACGTGGGATCGTATTCTTCATGGAATCATTCTTCTTCCTAGCGGGATCTCAGGCAAGATGACCGTCACCTTGGATCTCACTACTATCTTCGCTATGCTAGTTGTCTCGATGCTATCACTATGTCGCGCTACCTACCACTTGTTAATCAAGCCTCTCATATTACCATGATAGCCTCTAACCTTTTCACCCTTCCTAGAAAACCGTTGTTTGGCTATGTTACCGCTTTGCTCAGCCCCTCTTATACCGTTGCTAGTTGCAGGTGCAGTTGCAGGTTGTTCCATGTTGGAACATGGATATCATGGATATTATGGGATACCACAATATCTCTTATTTAATTATTGCATCTATATACTTGGTAAAGGGTGGAAGGCTCGGCCTTTTGCCTGGTGTTTTGTTCCACTCTTGCCGCCCTAGTTTCCATCATACCGGTGTTATGTTCCTTCATTTTGCGTCCCTAACATGATGAGGGTTTATGGGCCCATCTTGACAGTTCTCTTTGAATAAAACTCTCCCAGCAAGGCCCAACATTGGTTATACCATTTGCCTAATGACAACTAAACTTGCATAGGGACCGGCTAGCACCCAAGGACTCTTAATCAACCCCATGGGTGATGTCAGGCACCCCCTGGGCAACCAGGGTCTCAGCCAACCCGATGTCTGGCCCATCCGGTGTACCCTGAGAACGGGATACATGTGACTCCTATCAGGCTAGGTCAGTGCATCAGGAGGTATTGCTGGTTTTGTTTTACCATTGTCGAAATGTCTTGTGCACCGGGATTCTGAGTCTGATTGGAGGGTCCCGCGATGGAGGATTGTCTCCGCGGATCATGAGCTTGTCATGGGCTAAGTTGGGACACCCTTGCAGGGTTTAAAATTTCGAGAGCCATGCCCGTGGCTATGTGGCAGATGGGAATTTGTTAATATCTGGTTGTAGAGAACTTGAAGTAAACTCAATTAAAGCACACCAACCATGTGAGTAACCATGACTGTCTCTTTTCGGGGAAGTTCGAGAGGAGAACACGGCTGGGTTATGTTTGAACGTAAGTAGTTCATGATCACTTCTTGATCATTACTAGTTTGCGTCCGTTGCGTAGTTTCTCATCTTATTCTTGTACTTGTAAGTTAACCACCATACATTGTTTAGTCGCTTGCTGCAACCTCACCACTTCCATACCCATTAAGCTTGCTAGTCTTGATACCCATGGTAATGGGATTGCTGAATCCTCATGGCTCACAGATTACTACAAGAACAGTTGCAGGTACATGTTATGCAATGGCCTGACGTGAGAGCGATGTTTACTTGTTTTGGAGTTCTTCTTCTTCTTCGTTGATCTTGGGATAGGTTCCTGGTCGGCAGCCTGGGCTAGCAAGGTGGATGTCATTTGAGTTTCTGTTTGTGTTTCATCCGTAGTCGGATGTTGTTCTCATGTATGATGTTTGATGTATTCTTGTGGCATTTGTATGCCCTTTGTATGTATCCCCAACTATTATGTAATGGTACGATGTAATGATATCCACCTAGCAAAAGTGTCTCCAATATGCGCTTCTATCCTTTGTGGGACCTTCGAGTTCCTTTAGGATAGAGTCGCATATTGGGCGTGACAATCCACCTCTCTAAACGATGGCGTAGCTTCCCTCCAAGGAAGTGAACATCGGCATACATCCTCGTCTCTCGGAGTTGCGGTTATTCCTTACCCTAACTCTCTACTTGTGGTTACTTGTCTCTTAGCACTTACTTATATCATATTGTGCTTGCTTACTCACATATTTGTGTTACTTGTTTACCTTGCTTAGCTATTTGCATCATACTTGCAATTGTTAGGCTCACTTTCATATTCCGCATTATTGCCTAAAATTGCTAAGTAATAATTAAAATTTGTAATTGTACCTATTCACCCCCCTCTAGGTCCATCTCAATCCTTTCAGCGGGGCACCACGCTACTGATACGACACTACAGCTAACGTTTAGCAGTAGCATGTTTTGACACGCGCTACTGCTATACCTACTTAGCAGTAGCGCTTTCTATACCAGCGCTACTACTAAGTGATTTAGCAGTAGTGTTTTCCTGTCCAGCGCTAAAGAGCGCTACTCCTATATTTTCTCATATCTTTTTTTGCTACATATTTGTGATTTTTTTACAAGTTTTATACAGTATTCCAATCATATCATAAACATGCAATAGCCTCATCGTATCATCCAACACAAGTCATATCGTCACATCATAATCACGATATAGCTATACAAGTTATATGACATGCCTCATCTACATAATGAACGAAATATGCCCTAGAGGCAATAATAAAGTTCTTATTTATATTTCCTTATATCATGATAAATGTTTATTATTCATGCTAGAATTTTATTAACCAGAAACTTGATACATGTGTGGATGCATAGACAAAACACAATGTCCCTAGTAAGCCTCTACTAGACTAGCTCGTCAATCAAAGATGGTCAAGTTTCCTAGCCATAGACATGTGTTGTCATTTGATGAATGGGAACACATCATTAGGATAATGATGTGATGGAAAAGACCCATCCGCTAGCTTAGCATAATAATCGTTAAGTTTTATTGCTATTGCTTTCTTCATGTCAAATACATATTCCTTCGGCTATGAGATTATGCAACTCCCGAATACTGGAGGAATACCTTGTGTGCTATCAAACATCACAACGTAACTGGGTGATTATAAAGATTCTCTACAGGTATCTCAGAAGGTGTTTGTTGGGTTGGCATAGATCGAGATTAGGATTTGTCACTCTGAGTATCAGAGAAGTATCTCTGGGCCCTCTCGGTAATGCACATCATGATAAGCCTTGCAAGCAATGTGACTAATGAGTTAGTTGCAGGATGATGCATTACGGAGTGAGTAAAGAGACTTCCCGGTAACGAGGTTCAACTAGGTATGAAGATACCGGCGATCGAATCTCGGGCAAGTAACATACCGATGACAAAGGGAATAACGTATGTTATCATTACGGTACGACCGATAAAGATCTTCGTAGAATATGTAGGAACCAATATGAGCATCCAGGTTCCGCTGTTGGTTATTGAACGAAGAGGTGTCTCGGTCATGTCTACATAGTTATCGAACCCATAGGGTCCGCATGCTTAACGTTCGATGACGATTTTGTATTATACGAGTTATGTGATTTGGTGACCGAATGTTGTTCAGAGTCCTGGATGAGATCACGGACATGACAAGGAGTCTCGAAATGGTTGAGAGGTAAATATTCACATATAGGACAATAATATTCGGACACCGGAAGTGTTCCGGGGGTACCGGGTACATATCGGATCACCGAAAGGGGTTTCGGGCAACCCCCGACAAACTATATGGGCCTAATGGGCTAAGAGAGGGACAGACCAGCGCCTAAGGTGCTGGTGCGGCCACCTATTGGCCGAATAGGAGGAGAAGGAAAGGAAGGGGAGGGAGAAGGAAAGGAAGGGGAGGGAGAAGGAAATGGGAGGATACAGCCTCCCCCTTTCCTTCTCCCCTCTCTTTCCTTCCCCCTCCGATGTATATGGAAGAGGGGAGGCCGGCTTGGAGGAGGCGCCCAAGTAGGATCCCTCCTACTTGGGGCGCCCCTTGCAGCCCCTCTCCCTCTCCCACCTATATATATATGTGGCGGGGGCACTGCTAGAACACACAACATTGCTTCCTAGTCGTGTGTGGCTCCCCCCTCCACAGTTTACGCCTCCGGTCATATAGTCGTAGTGCTTAGGCGAAGCCCTTCGCAGATCACTTCACCATCACCGTCACCACGCCATCATGCTGACAAAACTCTCCCTCGACACTTTGCTGGATCAAGAGTTCGAGGGACTTCATCAAGCTGAACGTGTGCAGAACTCGGAGGTGCCGTACGTTCGGTGCTTGATCGGTCAGAATGAGAAGAAGTTTGACTACATCAACCGCGTTGTCAAACGCTTCCACTTTCGGTCTACGAGGGTACGTGGACACACTCTCCCCCTCTTGTTGCTATGAATCTCCTTGATGGATCTTGCGTGAGCGTAGGATTTTTTTTGAAATTGCATGCTACGTTCTGCAACAGTGGCATCCGAGCCAGGTCTATGCCTAGATGATATGCACGAGTAGAACACAAAGAGTTGTGGGTGGTGGTCATCATACTACTTACCACCAATGTCTTATTTTGATTCGGCGGCATTGTTGGATGAAGTGGCCCGGACCAACCTTTCATGACCACGTTCATGAGACCGGTTCCACCGATAGACATGCAACTAGTTTTGCGTAAAGGTGGCTGGCGGGTGTCTATTTCTCCAACTTTAGTTGAATCGGATTTGACTGCAGCCGGTCCTTGTTGAAGGTTAAAACAAAAAACTTGATAAATTACCGTTGTGGTTTTGATGCGTAGGTAAGAACAGTTCTTACTAGAAGCTCGTAGCAGCCACGTAAAACTTGCAACTACCAAGTAGAGGACGTCTAACTTGTTTTGCAGGGCATGTTGTGATGTGATATGGTCAAGACATGATGTGATATACGTTATTGTATGAGATGATCATGTTCTGTAAAAGTTATCGGCAACTGGTAGGAGCCTTATGGTTGTCGCTTTATTGTATGAAATGCAAACGCCATGTAATTGCTTTACTTTAACACTATGCTACGATGGAGATCAAGGTGGCAAGCCGGTGACGATGGAGATCATGACGGTGCCTTGGAGATAGAGATCAAAGGCACAAGATGATGATGGCCATATCATGTCACATATTTTGATTCCATCTGATGTTTATATTTTATGCATCTTATTTTGCTCAGTACGACGGTAGCATTATAAGATGATCCCTCACTAAAATTTCAAGGTATAAGTGTTCTCCCTGAGTATGCACCTTTGCGACAGTTTGTCGTGCCGAGACACCACACGATGATTGGGTGTGATAAGCTCTACATTCACATACAACGGGTGCAAGACAATTTTGCACATGCGGAATACTTGGGTTAAACTTGACGAGCCCAACATGTACAGACATGGCCTCGGAACACTGGCGACCAAAAGGTTGAACATGAATCATATAGTAGATATTATCAACATAGAGATGTTCACCATTGAAAACTACTCCATCTCACGTGATGATCGGACATGGTTTAGTTGATATGGATCACATGATCATTTATATGACTCGAAGGATGTGTATCTAAGTGGGATTTCTTAAGTAATATGATTAATTGAACTTAATTTATCATGAACTTAGTCCTGATAGTTTTTGCATATCTATGTTGTAGATCAATGGCCCGTGCTACCGTTCCCTTGAATTTTAATGCGTTCCTAGAGAAATCTAAGTTGAAAGATGATGGTAGCAACTACACAGACTGGGTCCGTAACTTGAGGATTATCCTCATTGCTACACACAAGAATTATGTCCTTGATGCACCGCTAGGTGACAAGCTCCCTCTCGCTAATGTAGACGCTTTGAACATTTAGCAGACGCGATCTGATGACTACTCTATAGTTCAGTGTGCCATGCTCTACGGCTTAGAATCAGGACTTCAAAGACGTTTTGAACGTCATGGACCATATGGGATGTTCCAGGAATTGAAGTTAATATTTCAAGCAAATGCCCGAGTTGAGAGATATGAAGTCTCCAAAAAGTTCTATAGCTGCAAGATGGAGGAAATAGTTCTGTCAATGAACACGTACTCAGAATGTCTGGGTATCATAACCACTTGACTCAGCCGGGAGTTAATCTTCCGGATGATAGTGTTATTGACAGAGTTCTTCAATCACTGCCACCAAGCTACAAAGGCTTCATGATTAACTATAATATGCAAGGGATGGATAAGACAATTCCCGATCTCTTCGCTATGCTCAAAGCTGCGGAGGTAGAAATCAAGAAAGAGCATCAAGTGTTGATGGTTAACAAGACCACTAGTTTCAAGAAAAAGGGCAAGGGAAAGAAGGGGAACTTCAAGAAGAATGGCAAGCAAGTTGTCACTCCCGGGAAGAAGCCCAAGTCTGGACCCAAGCCTGAAACTGAGTGCTTCTGCTGCAAAGGGACTCGTCACTGGAAGCGGAAATGCCCCAAGTATTTGGCGGATAAGAAGGATGGCAAAGTGAACAAAGGTATATTTGATATACATGTTATTGATGTGTACCTTACTAATACTCGTAGTAGCGCCTGGGTATTTGATACTGGTTCTGTTGCTCATATTTGCAACTCAAAATAGGGGCTACAGATTAGAAGAAGATTGGCTAATTAAGGACGAGGTGACGATGCGCGTCGGGAATGGTTCCAAGGTCGATGTGATCGCTGTCGGAACGCTACCTCTACATCTACCTTCAGGATAAGTTTTAGACCTGAATAATTGTTATTTGGTGCCAGCGTTGAGCATGAACATTATACCTGGATCTTGTTCGATGCGAGACGGTTATTCATTTAAATCAGAGAATAATGGTTGTTCTATTTATATGAGTAATATCTTTCATGGTCATGCACCATTGAAAAGTGGTCTATTTTTGTTGAATCTCGATCATGGTGATGCACATATTCATAATATTGATGCCAAAAGATGCAAAGTTGATAATGATAGTGCAACATATTTGTGGCACTGCCGTTTAGGTCATATTGGTGTAAAGCACATGAAGAAACTCCATGCGTATGGACTTTTGGAATCACTTGATTATGAATCATTTGATGCTTGCGAACCATGCCTCATGGGCATGATGACTAAAACTCCATTCTCCGGAACAATGGAGCGAGCTACTGACTTATTTGTTGGGGATATGACTACCAGATATGACCCACCCAGGAGGGGCCAGGTCAACCAAAATGGCGGTTTACCTAAATGAAACCCAAGAGTATACAAGATGGAAGTTCAAAGTTAGGCTTATGATAGGCCCAAGCACAGAGGCGGCTTAAGGCCCGCAAGTATAAACCGCCATGTATGAATATACTTGTAATGTAAGGCATGTAAGATATATCACCGAGTGGGACACGTTGTATGAGCCGACCGGGACTCAATAGGCCGTAGGGCGTCAACCCGTGTATATAAGAGGATGACCCGGCGGTGGCTTAGGGCAAGAAACAACAGATCGAGGGCCAGGTTAAGCGTATTCGCTCCTTGGTCATCGAAACCTAGCAATACCATCTCAACTGGACTAGGCCTTTACCTTCACCGCAAGGGGCCGAACTAGTATAAACCTCTCATGTCCTTTGTCCCGTTTAACCCCTTTAATCTTCCTAGTTGCGATGGCTCCACGATTAAGTCCTTTCACTAGGACATCTGCTGTGACAATTCCACGATAGTTGGTTCCCACCATGGGGCCTGCGCACGGTGGATTTGAGTTCTTGAAGGGCAACTTCGAAGGGCTCAAGGGATATGTTGTGGGCCGGATGACCAAGAGTCGTCGCGGCAAGCTCTACATCGACGGCGCTGGCTGGGGCCCCGACGCTGGCTCAATTGAGTACGGGTACCGGGTCCCCTTCGGCGGAATCCACATCTTCATCGGTCGGATCGGCAAGCCGGGCCCTAAGCCGGACATCTGCACCGACATCATCGAGATGCCTCAGTGTGCAAGACCCACCCGGACTCAGCCCGCCATGAAGCGTGCCTTCGTGGGATGCATCCATGGAGGAGAGTTCTCTGAAGGATCGGTGTGTGCCGATGAGACGGCCATCTGCTCTGACGGTGGATCGTCCATAGGTGAGACAGATTCATTGTATCAATTGCAAGACGGTGGGCTTGGGAGCTGTTCCAATGGCAGCAGTATTCCAGACCCCTCTGAGCCGTCGAGCAGGCAGGGATCTTCACGACTGGCACGCAACCCATTCAAAACTCTACGGCTGTGGCAGCAATAACCTCTGGGCCAGCAGCGGCCGGGGCAGGAGGCGCTGCGTGCCCGCCGGCTCAGGTACTGATGGATCTCATGGACAGGATGACAACCCTGTTAACTGCCATGGTTAACCCGACGGATCAAGCTCAACATGATGCAGAAGTGGCACGATTACGTGAGGAGGTGGCACAAGCCAAGGAAAACCTAGCAGCAGAGGATGTCAGGATGGCCGCAGAGCGGGCGGCTTTAGATGCTCGAGCTCAGTAGATTCAATCAGAAGCTTTCCAACTTACGATTGTCGGTGTACAAAAATAGGGGCGCATCTTTGTACCCCCTTTCCTATGCACGGGCAGTCAGAGCCGCGCCCACAGCCACACCAAGCAGAACGAGGGAGGTGAGCCAAGGTAAGATCGAAGCCCAAGACAATCAAAGCAACACCAAGGCCAAGACCACAAAGAGCAGAGGGACGAACCAAGTTCCCTCGGCAAGACCATTGCCGGGTGGCCTCAGCGGTCCCGGCAAGACTCTTGCCGGGACAGCTCGCCCCGCACCAACAGAGCAAGCCACCCTTGAGCCCACGGCCCCTAGAGCCATCATCAGCGTGGGGCCAGGGCTCGGGACGGCACCCCAATGGTGGCATGCGGATCTTTGTGAAGACATATTCAAGATCAGATTAGAAGACGACGATTCTCGGCAAGATCCTTGCCGGGGACGACAACACACCACGGCGAGACCCTTGCCGGGCCACCCGGCAAGGCCCTCGCCAAAGACACCGGCAAGGCCACCGCCAAGCCCACGTCAACCAAACTTCCACTACCGTTCGCATGCAGCTGCCAACCCAACCACCTGGGCGGGCACCTGCATGGCAACATGCAGCTCCCAGGCCAACTCATCAAGCGCCTGCGTGGCGGCATGCAGATCTTCGTGAAGGCTCCACCACTGCACCAACTCAGCTACCTGCCTACCTACATGGCACCGCACGCATCCCTGGCCGAGGCGCGTGTCGAAGCAAGGAGGAGCGGCGACGGACGGGACGTGCCTCGCCCCCGTCCCCCATAAAGCAAGAGGGCACCTAAGCGATGCATCAAATGCACTTTGTCCTATAATATGAGGGATAACCTCGTGCCACTGTAGACCTTTCCACCTTCTGTGTGCCACTGTGGCAACCCCTTGTTCGAACCACACGCTGACCACAGCTAGTTCAAGAGCTCAAGAACTCTCAGAAATACACCCACCAAAGCAGGACCAGGGTTTTACGCATCCTCGCGGCCCGAACCTGGGTAAACGATCCTTGTGCTGTCTACTAGCCCTGCTCTCCTTGCAACCCTGCGCCCCGGCAACCGTAGTAGTGATTCTTGTGATCCCATAGGTGTCGTTCCACACCGACATCCTTGGCGCGCCAGGTAGGGGGCACAATTATGAGAATTTGGTCTAGTAGTTAGCCTAGCAGTTCTTCGTCGCCATGGCCCCGAAGAAGACGATGGCCACGGCGGTCGATTCATTGGGAGCCGAGCGACCCGTGCCAGTGCGGACGAGCAACGGACCGGTCGCAGACAGGACCCGGGCCGCGGCCCGCGAGCACCAGCATTGCCCAGGCAGTCGGAGCCTAGCGAGCGGCATCGTTCACATGCCAGACGACCGGCTACACGTTGCCGGATCCAAGGACGGAGCTGGGCCCCCACAGGCGGCGCGGGGCCCTCTAGGGGCATCACTGTGCCGACTCCGGGCAGCGCGGCGACCTCCAGGATGCCTACACCGGCGACCACCGCGCGTTCTTCCCATGGTGTGCGCGCCGAGCAGCGTCACTATGATGGTGACCCTGGGCACCACCGTGGGAAGAGTCCCATGCGTCATCGACAAAATGAGGGGGTTCAGCACGCTCGTCGAAGCGCTGGCGAAAATGGCACGCAGCCGTTAGGTCGTGACGGAGCTCCTTCTAACATAGTTAGAAGTCGAAGCGCGCCGCGATCCACGCAGCTGTCGCCGCCGCCCACGCCAGCGGAAGCTTTGGCACGCGCACAACTGCTCCTCGCCTTCCCTCCTGCTGCGGAAAAGCTCGACGAGTGGAGGGCCACAATCCGGAGCCTCGTCGCTGTCGCAAACAAAGACGATCCGTGATAGGCGGGGCCCTCGGGCCGGCACTCCATCGAGCCACCACATGCTGGCGCTGAGAGGACCGGGGGAGCTGCGGCCATGGTGCACTCTCCTCCTCCTCGCCAGCCGCCGCGGGCATCGGCGCGTCACGACGACGCTTGTGATAACATCTCCATAGCATCGTCCGACCCACGGACCCTCCGCGACCAGTGCTAGGTCCTTCGGGAGCGAGCTCAGGAAGACGCTCGAACCACCGTCGAGCGTCGGCGCGAAATGCGCTGCCAGTCGGACAAGCGGGCGGGACCCGCTATGGACCACCCGGCACTGGGGGCCCCCGGCGGCCTACCTTACGAGGTGGGGTGCCCGACTTTTACCCGTGAGCAGAGGCAGTTCCAGTGGCCGTCCCACGGCACATTCAAGCCCGATGTCGGCAAGAAGTACACCAGCAAGACCCATCCATCCGAGTTCCTCAACATCTACACCATCGCGATGCAGGCCACTAGGGCTCGCGACGACAAGGTGCTTGCCAACTATTTCCTGCTGGCGCTCAAGCCCAATGTGATGTCTTGGTTGATGCACTTGCTGGTGGATTCCATTTCTTCCTGGTCAGATCTGTGCCATGAATTCATTGGCGCCTTCACAGGAGGCCACCAAGCTCATGGCCAGGCCAGTGATCTGCATATCATTCCCCAGAAGGAAGGGGAGACCCTGCACAAGTACATCCAGAGATTCAGCCGGGTGCAGTACAACATCCCCGGCGTTCATCCCGCCGCTGTCATTAGCGCGTTCCACCAGAACGCACACACTAGCAAAATGCGCGAGGAGCTGGCGATGACCAAGGTTAACGATGTGGCCGAGCTCTACGTTCTGGCCGATAGGTTCGCCCGGGCTAAAGAGGGAAGGAAGTACCCCGACGAAGACGCCGGCGCGGAAACTGACTCTACTGGTGAAGACGCCGCCACTCCAACGAAGAAGAGCCAGTGTCGCAACAGGAAACGCAAAGGCAAGGACGTGCTTGCCGTTGAGGGATCTGACGATACCGGTGCCGGCAAGAAGGTTAAGGCAGACGCCCCCAGTAAGGAGATTGCGGGGTGCGCCGCCTGCCGGGCCCTGGCGGCTACCGACAAGCCAAGAAGCTCTGGCAAGCAATGCTTCAAGATGCACCACACCAAGGGCCACGACCTCCAGAACTGCCGAGAAGTCGAGCTGCTTGCTGAGAAGCAAAAGGCTGAGTATGAAAGGTGGGACAAGGAGAAGGACCAGGATGGTGCTGAGTGATCCGGCAAGAAGCATGGCATCCAAGGAGGCCGCCTCGGCAAGGACAACCAGCAAGAGAGGCCCGCCCGGGGCCGCAACAAGAAACAATAAGACAACAATCACGACGAGGACGACGAGTCTGGTGAGCAAGGGTTCCAGAAGGCTACGGAGGCCATGTGCATTGATGGCGGCGCCTCGCTGCATACCTCTCACCGCCAGCTCAAGCAGTGGGCGCGTGAGATTACAACAGCAGAGCCGTCGTTCGACGCTCAGAAGCCGCTGAAGTGGTCCAGCACGCCCCTCATCTTTGACACCGAGGACCACCCTGGACACACTACCGCGGTCAGGTGTTTGCCATTGTTGGTCTCACCAACAATACGCAACCTCAAGGTGAACAAGATGTTGGTTGACGGCGGGGCCGGCCTGAACCTGATCTCTCCTGTCATGGTCAAAAGGTTGCAAATCCCTGATGGAGACCTCGAGAAAACGGGAACGTTTCAAGGGGTCAATCCAGGGAGGAGCCAGCCGAAGGGAAAGGTCACACTGCCCGTGACATTTGGAGGAGAGTTGAACTACAGGACGGAGAGGATCGTCTTCGACGTGGCCGAGATCCCCTTGCCCTACAACGGGATCCTCGGCCGCCCGGCATTGGCCAAGTTCATGGCGGCATCACACTACGCCTACAACATGCTAAAGATGCCCGGGCCGTTGACCATCATCTCCGTCCCCTCCGACAAGAAGGATGCGCTGATCTGCGCCGACCAACTCTACCGGGAAGCAGTTGCAGCAGCTCCCGTCAAGGCACCTGCTCCTGCCGCTGACAGCCCGGGAGGGAAAAAGGAGCCCGACAAGACCTCTCGCACCCACTTCGGCAAGCGCACCACCTCGGAGTGTTGTGCTACCATTGAGGACGTGCCAGAGAGCTCTACCGACGAGAGCAAGAGATCCAGAGCCAAGCCGCCGCAGACCAAGAAGGTGCCCATCGGGGAGGATGGCACGGGAGGGGCCTTCATCATAGGCTCCACCCTCGACAGCAAATAGGAAGGCACGCTCGTCACCTTCCTGCAGGCAAATGTCGACGTGTTTGCATGGCAAGCGTTTGACATCCCCGGTGTTCCCAGGAAGGTGATTGAGCACCACCTAGCTGTCTGTCCCCACGCGCGGCCCATCAAGCAGAAGGTCAGAAAGCAGGCTCTAGAAAGGCAGGAGTTCATCACAGAGGAGATCAGGAAGTTGGAGGCGGTAGGTTTGGTGAGAGGGGTGCTCCACCCGACGTGGTTGGCCAATCCAGTAGTGGTGCGCAAGGCGAATGGGAAGTGGAGGCTGTGTATTGATTACATAGATATTAATAAGGCTTGCCCTAAGGACCCCTTCCCGTTGCCATGCATCGACTAGATTGTTGACTCCACAGCCGGGTGTGATCTGTTATCATTCCACGACACCTACTCAGGCTACCACCAAATCTTCATGACAAGAGAGGATGAAGAGAAGACGACATTCATCACCCCATGTGGTACATACTGCTTTTTACGGATGCCTTTCGGGTTGAAGAGTGCCAGCTCAACATTTGCAAGAGCAGTCCAAATTGGTTTTGAACCTCAACTCCATAGAAATATGGAGGCCTACATGGATGACATAGTGGTCAAAACCAAGGACGGGCCAACTCTTGTGCAAGATCTGGAAGAGACATTTACTAACCTGCGCAAGATCAACCTCAAGCTGAACCCTGAGAAGTGCGTCTTTGGCGTTCCGTCCGGCAAGCTACTCAGATTCTTTGTGTCGCAGCGTGGGATCGAGGCAAACCCAGATAAGATGAAGGCTATTGAGCAGATCGAGGCGCCCAATCGGATCAAGGATGCACGTCGGCTCACCGGCTGCGTTGCCGCCATGAGCCGATTCATCTCCAAGTCCGCCGAGCGCGCCCTTCCCTTCTTCAAAATCTTGAAGAAGGAATGCCCAATAGAGTGGACACCAGAAGCCGAGGCAGCACTGTAGGATCTGAAGAAATACCTTTCCTCCAGGCCGATACTGGTTGCACCTAAACCACAAGAGCCGTTGCTGCTGTATCTGGCGGCGACGAATCAAGTGGTTAGCGCCGCACTGGTGGCACAGAGGGAGGTCAACGAGGAGGCGGCAATGGCGGCAGAACCAGCGGATGGCAAGCCAAAGATTCCCCCGGCAGGGCCTGGTGCCGATAAGGCGCGGCCCCCGGCGGAGTCTGGTGCCACCAAGGCAATGCCCGCGCAGTCGAGTGAAGTGGTGCCAAAGAAGAAGATGATGCAGCACCCGGTTTACTTTGTCAGCTCCCTCTTGTAGGGGGCTAGGTCAAGGTATTCCGGCGTGCAAAAATTGCTCTTCGGCCTCCTTATGGCCTCGAGGAAGCTGCGTCACTACTTCCAGGCCCACGAGATCACTGTCGTCATCCGCCTCCCGTTGCAACGGATACTGCACAACCCGGACGCAACCAGAAGGATTGTGGAATGGGCCTTGGAGCTGTCAAGTTTCGGTTTAAAGTTTGAAATTACCTCGACAATTCAGAGCAGAGTCTTGGCGGAATTCATCGCAGAATGGACCTCGATGCCCGGCGAAGAAATCCAGGGGACCACTCTCCCCGGCAAGGAAGCAGACCGCGACTGGGTCATGTACTTTGATGGGGCTTTCTCACTGCAAGGTGCCGGTGCCGGTGTGCTGCTCGTCGCACCCACTGGAGAACACCTCAAGTACATGATCCAGATGCACTTCCCCAGGGAGATGTCCACCAACAACACCGCCGAATACGAGGGATTGCTTGCCGGTCTCAGGATCGTGACAGACCTCGGGGTTAAGAAGCTCATCGTCAGGGGCGACTCGCAGCTCGTTGTCAGGCAGGTCAACAAGGATTATCAGAGCCCATTGATGGAAGCCTACATAGATGAGGTGAGGAAGCTAGAGGAACGCTTTGATGGTATCTAGGCGGAGCACGTCCCCTGAGCAGAGAACAACATCGCCGATTACCTGTCAAAGCGTGCCGCATTCAAGCTACCTATGGAACCAGGTACCTTTTTGCTCCGGTTAACTCAACCATCTGTCGAACCATCAGCGGGGCAGAACAAGCGGAGGAAATCAGGTCCCGGCAAGTACTTTCCTACCGAGCCCCCTAGGGCTGCCGTCAAGGGTGCTGCCACAGGCGTTGAGCCTGCCCAAGAGCGTCTGGCTCTGACAGGGCGTCAAGCCCTGGCCATAGAGACATCCACTCTCATGGCGGAAGAAATGCCTTTGGTCCTTGCCGTCGAGCCCCAGGCTCCGGCATGGGCGCAGCATACCGTCCACTTCCTCCAAACAAGGGAGCTTCCTGAGGAGCAGGAAGAAGCAGAGAAAGTAGCCCATCAGTCCGCCCTGTACCAGTTCATCGATGACGTCCTATAACGGAGGAGGCCAAACGGTGTGAAACTCAAGTGCATCCCCCGGGAGGAAGGACTGGAGCTTTTGGTGGAGATACATGGAGGCATATGTGGCTCCCACATAGGGTCAAGGGCCCTTGCTGGGAAGGCATTCTGGCAAGGTTTCTTCTGGCCCAGCGCCCTCCAGGATGCAACGGCACTAGTAACCAAGTGTGAAGCATGCCAGTTCCATTCAAGGAAGCTTCATCAGCCGACTCAAGCCCTTCAAACAATCCCTCTCTCCTGGCCATTCTCGGTCTGGGGGCTCGATATACTGGGCCCGTTCCCCCGCGCTGTCGGGGGCTTTGAGTACTTGTATGTTGCAATCAAAAAGTTCACAAAGTGGCCGGAAGTGGAAGCAGTGAGGAAGGTGACTGCTCAGTCAGCCGTCAAGTTCTTCAAAGGACTGGTATGCCATTTTGGTGTGCCAAACAGAGTCATCACCGACAACGACACGCAGTTCACAAGCCACACCTTCATGCAGTACATCCAAGACCTCGGCAGCAAGGTCTGTTTTGCTTCCGTGGCACATCCACGGAGCAACGGCGAAGCGGAGAGGGCAAATGCTGAAGTGTTGCGAGGCATGAGAACGAAGACCTTTGACAAGCTGCACAAGAGTGGAAGGCGCTGGATTGATGAGTTGCCGGTGGTTCTTTGGTCAATCAGGACGACGCCAAATCGAGCCACCGACCAGACACCTTTTGCCCTGGTATACGGGGCAGAAGCAGTTCTCCCCATGGAACTCATATACGGGTCACCTCGAGTGCTCACTTATGATGAGCTTGAGCAAGAGCCGTTGCGCCAAGATGACGCGACGCTCCTTGAGGAAGATCGTCTTCGGGCGGCTGTGAGAGCGGCACACTACCAGCAAGCCTTGCGCCGCTATCATAGCCGTAAGGTTCTTGCCCGAAGCCTTGAGGAAGGCGACCTTGTTCTTCAGCGCGTTCAGTCGTCCAAGTATTCCAACAAGTTGACGCCGAAGTGGGAAGGCCCTTATTAGGTAATGCGAGTCACCAGGCCTGGTGCAGTCCGCTTGGAGACCGAAGATGCCGTCCCAGTGAGCAACTCCTGGAACATCGAGCATCTTTGCAAGTTTTACCCATAAGGCGCGGCTTGCCGGGCCTCCCGGCAAGCCACCTTTTGGACAAGCTTTGCCGACAAGGCATGTGACCCTTGGTACAAAGCCAGGCACATGCCCTGAGCATAAATAAATGAAGCGCTGGCGCCCTAAGTTATAGCATGCATGCTAGGTCGAGTCTCTTCCTTGGTTAGGGTTGATAGTGCTTAGTGGCGACTAACCCCTAGCCTAGAGGTCGAGTACACGTCTGTCTGTTCCTTTTCTGTTGTCCTTTGGTTCGCAGGGCACATGAGCACTTCTGCTGAGCTACTCGGAAAGAAGGAAACAGACCGGCGCCCCGACCCCGACAAGCCAGAGTTGCCGGGGGCTGCAAGCACAAGGATCCAACCGCGGCAAGATGAGATTGCCAAGGGTTGCGGATCTAGATAAGTCTTTTATCCTCTTTCATGCATTTCGGAACCGGACTGGGGCATGTGAAAACTCGTTTTTATCTCTAGGCTACTGTGCTCCCCTTTTTCCTATACATAGGGATTATTTCCTAGGTCCGGATTTGGTCGTAGCCGTGGCGGCAAGGAGGTGGGACGAGGAGCCTAAAGCCCACCTCATCCCTGCCTCCGCCAAGAGCGCGAGAACGGTAGAGTGGAGTGGGGGGACGACAAGGACTGTTGCCGGGCGAAGAAAGTTTATCTTAAAACAATAACAAGGATTTGCTGCTTGTCATGGGATTTACCCGCAAACGAAAAATCCGGGAAGCATACCTTTTTCATTAAAAACATCCCTTACAGGTACAGTTCGTGTGAGATGAAAAACATGAGCAAGGGGATTACAAGTTTTAAATTTAACAAAGGCCCGCAGGCTTACAAACTAAAAAAGAGATAAGATGCCCGTAATCCCTTTCTTGTCCCTCTCCTCAGGAGGCAGGTCAAGGAGGCGAAAGGGCAAAAGGGGCGCCTAGGCGAGCTACGAGCAGCAGAAAGCACCAAGAGAACATCTCGGTGGCCACCCACGGGCGGGCCGATGATGACGGTGCCGGGAAAGGAGCTGGAAGACGAGGCGGCAGGACCGGCAATACGCGATGAAGGCGTCGGTGCCCGCGTACTCCGAGTTGACGGCCTTGCCGCCAACCCTCTTCCTCCTCCGCAGCCTCCCGACGCCAGCCGCCCAAGGAGACAGCCCCGCAAGGTTCAAGGAGCTGGCCCTGCCCCCGGCCAGCTTCTGCCGGAGGAGCGGCCAGGTGCAGATGCTGCTACTGCCGCACCCGCCTAGCCACGGGGCGTCCGACGCCTAGTCGGACTCGTCCCCGCTGTCCGCCCCGCTGTCCTCCTTGTCGCTCTCGCTCGAGGACGAGCTTCCATTGTCAGAATCTCCATAAGAGGAGCTCTCCACGCAGCATTTCAGACGAGTTCCAAAATCTCCGAAGACCTTGACAGAGAGTAGGCCGTCCTCCATTAAATTGAAGTAGAGGACGAGCCCCGCCGTCAGGCTGTGGATGCGGGCGAACATCTTCCATCCACGACGGAGATACATAACTCGAGGAGCCGGGAAGTCGACATCGACCCACGTGCCCCCGTTCCCGTAGCGCCTCATGTGCAACCTGAGGGTCTGGGGCGGGGCACGCTCCATCACCCAAGCGAATGGAGTGGGGAGAGGAAGACGACAACGCGGGGGCCGGCGGAGCCTGATGAGGAACTCGCAAGGCTGGTCTTCAACATGACCCTCCATCGGGAAGGGCATCATTGGCAGGGGTGAGGTTGGCGCATCGCCCCGTCCTCCTCTTCCCCAAGCGCTACGGCCTCTGCCCCGGCCTAACCCCCGGCCTCGCCCCCTCCCCCTTCCCCTTGCGGTCGGTTCCACCACCATGGGTTCAGAAGGGGGAGGGACGCGCTGTCGAGCGGCGACCCTCGCCGCCACCGAGAAGGACCAGGATTCCCTTTCTCCATGGCGGGTGAGAGGAAGGAGCAGAAGCAGAGAAAGATAGAAGATGGAAGAATGCGGGGTGCCATTTCCCCCTTCCTCCTCTTTATAAAGGAACGGCGTTGAGGCTCGGCCGCCCCGCTCGGCCAATCCAGACACCGGAGGCGCGGGGAATCAGGACCGACCCGCCGCCCAACCAGCGGCGGCCCAGTTTCTCGCCTCCACCGTTTGCCACCACAAGGACGCGTGGCAGACGTGCAGAACTGAGGGGACGGGTGAGGCGACCTCTCCCCACCCCGTGATCGTGGGGAGTGGACGCCTTGAAGACCGCACCCCGACCCTGCTCAGTAAATGAGCCGCGCCTCCACGCCTCCCTCTTTTTACGGGGAAGACTCAAGCCGCCTCTTTACTGCGATGTGACGCATGCGTGTGGAAACCGCCCCACGTATGCCACCCACGTCACACACACCCCTCCACACCGCGCTACGCACGTGGGTCGTGGGAGGTGGAGCGCGCGAAGAATCTTACCACAGTAAAAACCGCCCACCTGCCCGCGCACCGTTTTGGACCTGGCCCAACAACGTGTTGCGCTTATGTGTGGCCCATGCCCGGGGGCTCCTGTCGGTGTACAAAAATAGGGGCGCATCTTTGTACCCCTTTTCCTGTGCACGGGCAGTTAGAGCCGCGCCCACGACCACACCAAGCAGGACGAGGGAGGTGAGCCAAGGTAAGATCGAAGCCCAAGACAATCAAAGCAACGCCAAGGCCAAGACCACAAAGAGCAGAGGGACGAAGCAAGTTCCCCTGGCAAGACCCTTGCCGGGTGGCCTCAGCGGTCCCGGCAAGACTCTTGCCTGGACAGCTCGCCCCGCACCAACAAAGCGAGCCACCCTTGAGCCCACGGCCCCCAGTGCCATCATCAGCGTGGGGCCAGGGCTCGGGACGGCACCCCTGTGGTGGCATGCAGATCTTTGTGAAGAAATATTCAAGATCAGATTAGAAGATGACGATTCTCGGCAAGATCCTTGCCGGGGACGACAACACACCACAACGAGACCCTTGCCGAGCCACCTGGCAAGGCCCTCTCCAAAGACGCCGGCAAGGCCACCGCGAAGCCCACGTCAACCAAGCTTCCACCGCCGTTCACATGCAGCTGCCAGCACAACCACCTGGGCGGGCACCTGCGTGGCAACATGCAGCTCCCAGGCCAACTCATCAAGTGCCTGTGTGGCGGCATGAAGATCTTGGTGAAGGCTCCACCTCCGCACCAACTCAGCTGCCTTCCTGCCTACATGGCACTGCACGCATCCCTGGCTGAGGCGCGCGTCGAAGCGAGGAGGAGCGGCGACGGACGGGACGGGCCTCGCCCCCATCCCCGTTAAAGCAAGAGGACACCTAAGCGATGCATTAAATGCACTTTGTCCTATGATACGAGGGATAACCTCGTGCCACTGTAGACCTTTCCACCTCCTGTGTGCCACTGTGGCAACCCCTTTTTCCTATAAAAGGAGGCCCGAGGCGACGAGGTTGGGGATTCGGCTCTTTCGAACCACACGCTGACCATAGCTAGTTCGAGAGGTCAAGAACTCTTAGAAACACACCCACCAAAGCAGGACTAGGGTTTTACGCATCCTCGTGGCCCGAACCTAGGTAAACGATCCTTGTCCTCTCTACTAGCCTTGCTCTCCTCGCAACCCTATTCCCCGGCAACCGTAGTAGGATTCTTTTGATCCCATAGGTGTCGTTCCACACCGACAATGATGGATCGGAACGCGTCAAATGAAGTCACGAGGAGAAGGCACCAGAAGGCTCAATCCCGCCAGCCTCTGATTTATGATCCTAGAAACCTCTTCCGCACACCCGGGGCGGGCCCCAGTAACCCACCGGAGGAAAACAGGGTTGCAACGCCTGGGGCGGGGCGCTGGTTCAGCCACGGGTGATGGAACCTCCTCGTGTGAATACTGCTACACCTCATTATGTACCAACACCACCGGGTCATTATTCTAACCCTTTGGAGAACATGATCGCTGCGGCGGCACGATTGGCGGCTCTCCCAGCGGAGGGCGACTCTCCGACGGTGATTGAAACCCGAAGGGTCAGAGAACTGCTTCAGACGGCTCTGGCGCAACAGGAGGGTTATTCTTATAGTCGAGACAGGATTCATTCACCCCTTGCCCAAGCCAGAGCCTGAGTAATAGCAGGCACATAGATTCAGCAGCCGGTTCAAGCAACGCCCGGCGCCGTGACCAGTCGCGTGGGCATGACCCGGCGCATGATGGAGATCTTAACTTGGTTGACCAGGACATGATCCGCCGATAGGTTGAGAAAGTGGCTCAACAGGCGGCTGAGCAGGTGGCTCAGCGGGCGGTTCACCCGTCTTTTCCGGTTCATCCGACGACCTCTATTGAGGCAGGCGTGGCCACAAGGACAGCAGGTGTCCCTTGCTTGGTGCCGGCTCTACGTAATGAGCGTTTGCCAAAGGATTTCAAGGGGCCTCAAAAGGTGCCTAATGAAACGACTGATTTACAGCCAGGGGTGTGGATTGAAAGCTATGAGATGGCCATGGAGCTACTGGAGGTCAGTGACATGGCAATGGCCAAGTACTTCACCATGATGTTAGATGGAATGGCTCGCACTTGGTTGAAGGGGCTGCCACACAATTCCATCGACTCATGGGCAGAATTAAACGCCCGGTTTATTCAGAATTTTAAAGACACTTGCAAGCAGCCCATGTCAATTGTGGGTTTGACTAATTGTAAACAAGAGGAAGGAGAGTCCACGACCCATTGGGTGCGCCGGGTCAAAGCCATAATACATTCATCTGATAAGATGGATGCCGGCTCTGCAGTCTTAATGTTGGAGAAAAATTGCCGTTTTATGCCTCTGAAATAGAAGCTGGGGCGGCTCAAACGCAATTATAATGACATGGGCCAGCTGATGGAGGCTCTAGTCAAGTATGCCGACTCTGATAGTACCAAGGATCCCGAATCTGACGGGGAGAAGATAGGGAAGGGGAAGAAGAATGACAAGGGTCATCAGCATAACTCGACAAATCAGGGAGGCAATAATAAACGTAAGGCTGATGGTAGCTTGGAGTTTGTGGCTAACACCAATACACAGGGCAACAATCAGCGACGTAAGGGGAGTCCACCTCCTCGGTCCGGTGGATCAGGTCCCACTCTTGATCAGCTGTTAAATGAGCCTTGTCCAAGGCATGATACTCAGCAGAAACCAGCCACTCACCTGTGGAAGGACTGTACGATCATGAAGGCTTTCAAGAACTCTAACATGTTCAATGGCAATCATGGGTCGGGCGACGACTTAGGTGGCGGCGGTTTTCATGGTCCGGGCGGCGGTTCAAATTCCAATTTTCAAGGCTCTCAAGGAAATCAAGGTGGTTACAGTCAGCAATCTGGCCAAGGAAGTCAGCAGTAGCAACAACAATATAGATACCAGAGCAATCCAAAGCAGTTGCATAGTGGACAGTATCATGTGTTCACCACCAGTTTGTGCAGACGGGACCAGAAGCTTCATAAGAGGGCCGTGAATGCTGTTGAGCAGGCAGTCCCTCATTATTTGAGATGGTCTAAGCAGCCTATTCTATGGAGTAGGGAGGACCACCCTCCCCGGGTTGACAATCCGGGTCACCTAGCTTTGGTTGTGGAACCTCAGGTTGGTGGATATAAATTCACTAAAGTACTCATGGACGGAGGCAGTATCATCAACATCCTCTATTACGAGACTTCCCGTTGCATGGGATTGACTGACAAAAGTCTTAAGACGTCCAACACTGTTTTTCATGGAGTGGTGCCTGGTAAGTTGGCATACCCAGTGGGTAAGATTGAGTTGGAGGTAGCCTTTGGAGATGAACATGATTCCAGGGCCGAGAAACTAACTTTTGAGGTGGTCAAAATCAAGAGCCCGTATCACGCCCTGTTTGGACGACCGGCTTATGCCAAGTTCATGGCACAGCCATGTTATGTTTATTTACAGCTCAAAATGCTGGGTCACAAGGGCACTATCACAGTGCATGGGAGTCGGAAGATGGCCTTGGAATGTGAGGAAGGCGACGCTGCTTATGCTGAATCTGTTTGTGCAACAGAGGAGTTAAAGTTCTATAAGGATAATGTTGACCCGACGGACATGACCTCTTTGAAAAAGCCAACTACAGAGCATGAGCCGTTGCTGAAATTTAAGTCGACGGATGACACTAAGCTTATTGATTTTGTTCCAGGGGACTCCTCCAAGCAGTTTAGTATCAGTGCTAATCTAGATCCCAAATAGGAAAGAGCGCTCATCGAGTTCATCCATGAGAACCGGGACATCTTTGCATGGAAACCTTCTGACATGCCGGGTGTACCAAGAGAACTTGCTGAGCACACTCTTAATATTGATCCAAGATTTAAGCCAGCCAAGCAGTTTCTTTGGCGGTTCAATGAGGAGAGGCGCAAGGCCATTGGTGAAGAAGTGGCCCGGCTCTTGGCGGCCGGGTTCATTATTGAAGTTTTTCATCAAGAGTGGTTGTCTAACCCGGTGCTCGTGCTTAAAAAGAACAACACCTGGCGTATGTGCGTGGACTATACGGACTTAAACACGGCTTGTCCGGCTGACCCTTTTGCTCTCCCTCGTATTGATCAAATCATTGATGCTGCGGCGGGTTGTGAGCGTTTGAGCTTTTTGGATGCTTATTGTGGTTATCATCAGATCAAGATGGCAATTAAGGACCAGGAGAAGACGGCTTTTATTACTCCGTTTGGAGCCTTCTACTATGTGTCTATGTCTTTTGGGCTTAAGAGTGCCCAAGCGACTTACCAACGATGTGTGAAGAACTGTCTTCACAATCAGATTGGGTGCAATGTTCATGCTTATGTGGACGATATTGTGGTGAAGTCCAGAGAGAAGGAGACCTTGATAGATGATCTGAAAGGAAACCTTTGATAACCTCCGGGTCTACAAGATGATGCTTAACCCGGCCAAGTGCGTTTTTGGAGTGCCAGCGGGCAAGCTTTTGGGTTTTTTGGTTTCTAACAAAGGCATCGAGGCTAACCCAGAGAAAATCAAAGCAATTAAATCTTTAGCTAAACCGGCGTGCATCAATGACGTTCAACGGTTGGCGGGTTGTGTTGCTGCTTTAAGCCGTTTCATAAGCCGGTTAGGTGAGAAGGCTATACCGCTGTATCAAATGATGAAGAAAACATATGATTTTGTCTGGAGTGATGCTGCTAACACTGCCTTTGAAGATTTGAAGAGACAGCTCGCTGAGCCGCCGGTTCTTGCTGCTCCCATTGATAAGGAGCCATTATTGTTATATGTGGCTGCTAGCACACGTGCTGTCAGTGTGGCCTTTGTGGTAGAGCGCAAGGAGGCTGGCAAGGAATATCCGGTTCAACGGCCGGTTTACTACATCAGTGAGGTGCTCATTGAGTCCAAACATAGATATCCACATTGACAGAAACTTGTTTATGGGGTGTTCACAACGAGCCGGAAGCTTAAGCAGTATTTTCAGGGTCATCCCATCACCGTGGTTAGCTCTGCTCCTTTAGGAGATATAATTAAAAATAGAGAAGCCACAGGACGGGTTGCCAAGTGGGCCATTGAGCTTGGGCCTCATGGTTTAAAGTATGTGCCGTGCACTGCCATAAAATCTCAAGCACTAGTGGACTTCATCAATGATTGGACGGAGCTGCAGATGCCTGAAGAGAAGCCGGACAACACATATTGGACTATTCACTTTGATGGGTCCAGGAAATTAGAGGGCTCGGGGGCTGGAGTTGTTTTAGCTTCCCCTCGAGGTGACAAATTTTGGTATGTGCTATGGTTGATGTTTCCCTGTACTAACAACGCAGCTGAGTATGAGGCCTTGCTCCATGGTCTTCGGATGGCTAAGGAGATGAGCTTGAGCCAGGTAAGGTGCTTTGGCGACTCAGATTTGGTGGCTCAACAAGTATCAGGCAAGTGGGATTCCAAAGATCCTCTCATGGCGGCTTATCACCGTGAAGTTGATACCATTGCTGGACACTTCAAGGGTTACCAAGTGGAATACATTGATCGCAGAAAGAATGAAGCAGCTGATGCTCTAAGCCGGCTGGGGTCTCAGCGTAAGCCGGTGCCACCTAACACTTTCTTAGATGTTCTGCATAACCCTTCTGTCAAGTTGCCTACAGAGGAAGACTTGGCTGTTCCAGACCCGGAAGCACACTTGGTGGCGGCTCTTCACGTCATCCCAGATTGGACAGTGCCATATTTGGCTTATATGACCTGGGGCGAGTTTCCTGAGGATGAGACCTTGGCTAGATAGATAACCCGACGGTCTAAATCGACGACGATTGCCAATGGCGAGTTGCATCATCGCAGTATCATAGGGGCGTTTCAACGCTGTGTCTCTCCTGAGGAAGGTCAAGAAATTCTTCGTGAAATTCACGAAGGGGATTGTGGTCATCATGCCAGTTCAAAGTCCCTTGTAGCCAAAGCCTTCCGTCATGGTTTTTACTGGCTGACGGCTCACGCTGATGCAGAGGATCTGGTCAGTAGATGTGATGGTTGCCAAAAATTTTCACGACGTGCGCACATGCCGGCTCAAGAGTTGCAGATGATTCCAATTACGTGGCCGTTTGCAGTCTGGGGGCTCGACATGGTTGGACCTTTCAAAAGATCCAAAGATAAAAAGACACACCTTTTGGTGGCAGTTGACAAATTCACAAAGTGGGTTGAGGCAGAGCCGATTAGTAAGTGTGATGCAGCCACAACGGTTCAATTCATGAAAAAAGGTGATCTTTCATTTTGGCTTTCCACACAACATTATAACTGACAATGGTACTAATCTGTCCAAGAGTGCTATGGAGGAATTCTGCCAACGTGAGCATATCCGGCTTGATGTTTCATCAGTAGCTCACCCCCAATCCAATGGTCAAGCTGAAAGAGCCAATCAGGAAATCCTGAAAGCTCTCAAGCCCCGGCTTATGGTTCCTTTACAATGGACGCCAGTTTGTTGGGTGGAGGAGTTACCCTCTGTGATATGGAGCATCAATACTACCCCTAACAGGTCTACGGGTTACACGCCTTTCTTCATGGTTTACGGAGTAGAGGCAGTCTTGCCTAGTGACATCCGTCATGACTCACCCCGTGTGGCGGCTTACGTTGAGGCTAATAACGAACAAGCTCATCAGGATGCACTTGACCTTTTATATGAAGAGCGTGACTTAGCAGTAGCCCGCTCGACGATTTACCAACAGGACCTGCGTCGTTATCACAGTCGCCGGGTTAAGTCCAGAACCTTTCAGGAAGGTGACTTGGTGCTTCGGCTCATCCAGGACCAAACTGATGCACATAAATTATCCCCACCTTGGGAAGGACCCTTTGTGGTCAGCAGAAACTTGAACAATGGGTCATACTACCTCATTGATGTTCGAGAGCACAAACACTCACGTAAGTCGGACGAAACCCGCCGGCCGTGGAATATCGCTCATCTTCGGCCTTACTATACTTGAGCCACTGGCTCTCATAATGTACATACTTTGACATTGTATATATTATGATAAGTAATAAAGCAGGACCTCTGTCCTTTTTATTTTCAATAATCACATGTCTTTATCATTATACTTTTAAAATGACTAATTAGGGGCTGATTGTGTTCAAATCTAGCTTAACCCTTTGTTCCAGCTCATGATCGTATTTGAATCTAGCCGTTAAACCTTATGATCACTAGGGGCTACCTGTTCAAACAAAGGTCGTATTCGAACCAAAGAGAACATAGCTGTCGGTATCCTCTTGATCGACACAATGCCAAACTCACTAGGGGCTTCTTGATCGTATTCAATCATAACTTAACCCCTTTTGGGTCCGACTTGGATCGTATTCGAATCAGGGTCGTTAAAAACCTCTCAAGGTCATCTGGGGGCTTCCTGTTCAAACATAGGTCGTATTCGAACCAAAGAGAACATAGCTGTCGGTACCCTCTTGATCGGCGCAACGCCAAAGCCACTGGGGGCTACATGATCGTATTCGAATCCTAGCTTAACCCCTTTGGTCCGGTTTACTGATCGTATTCGAATCAGAAGCCTCCAAATTTTTTCTTTATGTTTGACTTACATTTTTTCAAAGACAATCTTTGTTCTGCGGTTTTCGTCTAGATCTAAGTATAAGTATGGTTTCAATTTAAGCCGGCTTGGTTTTTTGACAATAAATCGCTAGTGTATGACAGTCATCATACATATGGAGTGTCAACTTCTGAAGATTGGGTTATCACCCTTACTGTTCGGGTCACATAAGTCGATAGTTCAGATTCAAGATCACAATTATGTTGGTTTCCATGGTTGTGTACTGGGCTTTTTGACCCGTCCAGCGATAAACCGCCAGGACAATTTTCATATCTTACATGCAGGAACAAATTCAAACACTACTGATATCGTAAAGGATGTAAGGCATATCTTCACATGACAGATAGAAGTGTTGTATGCAGCACAATATGCACGATGGCATAAGCAAAACATGAAGTTTTAAGCTAGCCTATTACAAGGCACTTGGAGCCTAAAAGGGTAAGGTTGTTTTTAAACTCTCATAGCAAATGATAAACTAAAGCCGATTCATCAATCCTGGCCAGGTTGTTTGGATGGTTATGACTCATCCCTTGCCGGTTCATCCTCCTCCACCGTTTGGAAATTGGGCTTGGACCAATCAAAGCCATGAAGGGCGACGAACTCAGCCTCATCGTCAATCAGACCAGACGGGTCAATTTCCGGGGCTAAAGTGTGCTGGCGAACCGGCGGGATTAGATCCGTCACTTTATACGAAGGAGTCACCATCTTTTATTTTCCGCATCAAAACCCGGTTGATACTTGGTAAGGTTGGTTTCTTCGACAATGATGGTGACATGAGGACGAATCTCTTTTACACAAGCAGAAAAGTCTTCTTGGTCAAAGGGACTCCCGTCTTCCTTAAAACTAGGATACCCCTTAGCTACGTCTGCCGGGTCTAGCTCCGGTACCCAGGTCTTGGAGCGGCTTAAAGCAGTTATGGCTCTGGCTCTCGCACAGGAACGCTTGAATTCTTGAAACCTGGCGGGTAAGATGGATAGCTTCTTCAAGACATCACTCAATAAGTTTGTACCTTGGTTAGCTGGGAGATAATGGCAAGAGCCTGTTGAGCTCCAGTATACAGTTGCTCCACAAGGGTGTAAACCGCCTTGAGCTTTATCAAGCTATTTTGACTGAGATTGCTGCTCCCGGGACCGGTGAGGTATTTCCAATAGGTTAAGCAGGCGGCTCACATTATGGTGACAAAATATACTTTAAGTAAATAATAAGGTGACTCACCGAAGATTGCAGAGACCATCTGAGACACACGGTTCTTTAAACCGGTGAGTTCAGTGGTAACTTCCTTGAGAGCCGCCTTGGCCATTTCAGCATGCTGTGTCAGGGTAGTCTTTTCATCGGCCCAAGATTTTTTCTCTGAGTTAAAACTGGTCTTCAGTTTCTCTGTTTCAGACATGCTCAACTGGAGTTTGGATTCAATCTTCTTTGTTTCAGTCTCCTGAGTTGACAGCCGGGTCTTGGCTTCAGTCAATTGGGATTCCAGTTCTGTGGTTGCAGCCTGTATACAGAATAAGGTTGTTAGTTTCATGGCAGATTATAAAAGAAAGTCCCAAGTGTTTTCGCAAGCAATAACACTTGGCACTTGGGGGCTAATGTCTATCAGTGCAATCTTATTATCAAAGGAATTGGATTTTTTCCAGAAGTCCCAAGTGCTTTGCAAGCAAGACCACTTGGCAATTGGGGGCTAATGTATACTGCTGTTTTTTCCTACTTCAGAACCGGCTCATTCATACTGATTAAGCCGGCCCTTGGGGACTACACATGCAACAGTTATGCTGTCATCAGAATCCGGGTTTACAGTATATAAACTGGGCTTGGAGGGAGTCTAGGACAGGAGATTCTAAACATTTCAAAGTCTACAGATTATTTATGTTTTTTTCATAATCAGAAGACTTGGGGGCTAACAGGATGTATCTATAAGCCGGATGACATACCTCATATTTCTGATACAACTATTTGACCATTTCAATCTCTGAGTCACAGCTGGAGTTGACTTGGTTAAGGTAGCGAGATAGTACTTCGCCAATACTCAGATGGGTGTAGTGGGAGACATCAAACCTCACTTTCTGCCTCTCCATTACCTCTTGCTTGGCGGAGTGTCTTGCCAGCATAGTTGGATTACCCGGTTCAACGAATCTGCTACCAGTGATTAAAACATCATTGCCGTAAGTCTCTGGCGGGTTAGCTGAGCTTGACGGCTCAATAGTGGATGGATTGAGAACGGTTTCATCAACAGACGGCTCAGGAAGATCTGAGTGAACGTTGGCAGCAGGGTCTTCCAGTCCTTCAGGTTGTTCTGAGGCAAGAGTTGGCTGCGCTGGTTCAGCAACTTTCGGGTCTTCAGCCGGTTTGGCCACCTTGGTCTTCTTGGGCTTTGCTTTACCACTAAGGAGATTTTAAAAAGTCAATATAACGATACATGCATAAAGGTGCAGAACAAGGACAATTATCTTTACCCGGGGGCGGTCTTAAAAGCTGGCAGCTGAGTTTGGGAGGAATCACCAGAGGAGGAACGAGCAATCTCCTGCAAAAAAATGGAATTATGGTTGAGTGATTTATAAAAGTGACTATTTCATCAGAGTTAAGATGTAAAAGAACCTCATTCTGGCGTTTCTGAGGAGTTTTCGGTAAACCGGAGGGTAACTCATCATCTCCACTGGCCCGGGTCTGACAGCAGCTCTCATGTTGCTATTTTTTCAAAAGAAAATGAGGATCTAAATAAGCCAAGGGGTGTGAAAACCTTACTTTCTGGGTTACCCGCCGAGGTTTCTGCCTTGGCAAAGGTTCTGAGTCAGAGGAAATAATAGTTACCTCTTCCTCTACTGCCTGGCTAGCCCCCGTGTCATCCTGGTAATAGTCAGAGTCAATAAGGTTGTTAAAAAGCAGGCCAAGAGAGTCAAGGGCTACCTCCGACTCAGGGACGTCATTCAACTTGAACATGTCAGAAGCAGTTGGTTTCTTCTTAGATTTTCTGGCCGTCTTCTTGGCGGCTATTGCGGCGGCTCTAGCTTTTTTGGCAGCCTCATGATCATATTTGGCCTTCCAAAAGTCAGATTTAACCTGTAGGAAAATAACAGGTTGAAACTCATGCAAATACTTAACTGCTAAAGAAAAAGGAGTCAAGGGGATTTACCTCTGGTGCCGGGTTAAGTTTGCAGAAAGGATTCAATCCTACTTTGCTGCAGTCTTCATATTTGCTTTTGACAAGGGTGGTTGACATTTCAACAATGGCTTCTTCAGTTAGACGTAGGGAGCTATAGCGTAACGGATCATATGCTCCTCCGGTGTAGTTGTACATCAAGTTAGATCGACGACTCAGATGGATGATCCGCCATGCGATCCAACAGCGGATCAAGTCAACTCCAGTTAAGCCATTTCCTAGCAAGGCTTGAACCCTTTTGATGGTTGGGATGAGTTTCTTACATTCAGCGGCAGAAAGCTTATCAGGGAGTGAATACTTAGCGTCAAGACGCTCAGCGTGATAACCCGACATTGGTTTTTCATCATCTGGCGATGTGTCTTTGCAATAAAACCAAGTTTGGTTCCAGTCCTTGGGATGGCTTGTCAAGACTACTAAAGGAAAGACATCATCCCGTCTGCGCTGAATCGAAATTCCACAAAGTTCCAAACTGGGACCATTGGTGTATTCATTCTGGCAGTTCAAATAGAAATACTCTCTGAAGAGTCCAACAGTAGGTTCTTCTTGAAGATAAACCTCGCAGAGAACTTGGAAATTGCAGATGTTTGATATGGAATTGGGTCCAATGTCTTGCAGATGAAGCTTGAAAAAATGCAGGACCTCTCTGAAGAATTTTGAGCCGGGCGGTGAAAAACCCTGGTTCATATAACCAGTAAAGACGATGATTTCACCATCTTTCGGCTGAGGCTTTTCTTCAGCCGGGTCAGGGGCGCGGTAGGACATGACACACTTCTCTGGTAAATACCCAACGGTGACAAAATCCTTCAGAGTGTCCCTAGTGACTGTGGAAGGGACCCAGTTGCAAACTGTCGTCGTCTTTGGCGGCATGGCGGAAAGACAAGCTAAAAAGGAAGTAATTTGCCGGTTCAAGTTAATTGGTGGAATTACAGGTTAATGATTGCAATACAGATGTGTAATGGTGGCTTAAATAATGGCTAATGGTATATGAAGGAAAAATAAGCCGGCATGGTAAGCCGCCATGACTAGGGGTTTTCAAAAATTGCCAGCAACAAAAAATTGGTGAAGTACCGAGGTAAATAAGTTTCACAGACTGCAGATATTACTTTGGATCAACAGTTGTTCAGAAAAGAAAAATAAAGCTAGACCTAAAAGTCAGTACAGATGAGTTCATGACCTTGTACTAGTTTTTTCTTCCAAGAAAGGGGATCTGTTGATACTAAAAGTGGAACTAAAATAGCTACCGCATCAGTTTAACACCGTTCTCAGATCAAAGAGGCTCGTGGTTTAGCCTGGAGGGTGAACTACGATGAACTACGAAGAACACGAAGAAGCTCACAAACCCTAGTGCGGATCTAAGGTACGAAAAAGCAGAAACTTACAACTATGGATCTGTTGTGGAGGGTTGCCGCCGTTATCTGGATCGACTCAGGTTGACGTAGTGGCCGAGGTTGAGGAAGACGAAGTGCTTTGCGGCGGCGGTGGAGCTTGAGCGGCAGAGGGGTTACGAGAGAAGGAAGAAGGAGAAAAATGTGAGATGGCTTTCGGATCCTATTTATAAGGAAAGGGGCGATAGACAAGTGCGAAAGACGAGGAGGTCAAAATGATGATTATCCAGCTAATTTGACGCCTCGATTTTCGGAAGGCATTTAAGATAAAGATCCGTTAAGGTGACGTCGTGGCGGGTTTCCAAAATTCCTGGAGATGACGTCATGGAGGGTTACAAGGCTTTCACAGCAGTGGTAGATGGATTTTTTTCTAAATGTTGAAGATTGACATGAACAAAGTTCAAATCAACGTAGGGCCTAATGTTGGGGATATGACTACCAGATATGACCCGCTCAGGAGGGGCGGGTCAACCATAATGGCGGTTTACCTAAATGAAGCCCAAGAGTATACAAGATAGCGGTTCACAGTTAGGCTTATGATAGGCCCAAGCACTGAGGCGGATTAATGCCCGTAAGTATAAACCGCCATGTATGAATAGACTTGTAATGTAAGGCATGTAAGATACGTCACCGAGCCGGACACGTTGTATGAGCCGGCCGGGACTCAATAGGCCGCAGGGCGTCAACCCGTGTATATAAGGGGACGACCCGACGACGGCTTAGGGCAAGAAACAACAGATCAAGGGCCAGGTTAAGCGTATTTGCTCCTTGGTCATCGAAACCTAGCAATACCATCTCAACTAGACTAGGCCTTTACCTTCACCGCAAGGGGCCGAACCAATATAAACCTCTCGTGTCCTTTGTCCCGTTTAACCCCTTTAAGCTTCCTAGTTGCGATGGATCCACGATTAAGTCCTTTCACTAGGACATCTGCCGTGACAATTCCATGACATTATTGGAAATAATACATACCGATATATGCGGTCCGATGAGTGTTGAGGCTCGCGGCGGGTATCATTATTTTCTGACCTTCACAGATGATTTGAGCAGATATGGGTATATCTACTTAATGCAACACAAGTCTGAAACATTTGAAAAGTTTAAAGAATTTCATAGTGAAGTGGAGAATCATCGTAACAAGAAAATAAAGTTTCTACAATCTGATCGCGGAGGTGAATATCTGAGTTACAAGTTTGGCCTTCATTTAAAACAATGTGGAATAGTTTCACAACTCACGCCACCTAGAACACCATAGTGTAATGGTGTGTCCGAACGTCGTAACCATATTTTATTAGATATGGTGCGATCTATGATGTCTCTTACCGATTTACCACTATCATTTTGGGGTTATGCATTAGAGACAGCTGCATTCACTTTAAATAGGGCACCATCTAAATTTGTTGAGACGACACCGTATGAACTGTGGTTTGGCAAGAAACCTAAACTGTTGTTTCTTAAAGTTTGGGGTTGCGATGCTTATGTGAAAAAGCATCAACCTGATAAGCTCGAACCCAAATCGGAGAAGTGCGTCTTCATAGGATACCCAAAAGAAACTGTTGGGTAAACCTTCTATCACAGATCCAAAGGCAAGATCTTTGTTGCTAAGAATGGATCCTTTCTAGAGAAGGAGTTTCTCTCGAAAGAAGTGAGTGGGAGGAAAGTAGAACTTCATGAGGTAATTGTACCATCCCTAGAATTGGAAAGTAGATCATCACAGAAATCAGTTCCAGTGATGCCTACACCAACTAGAGAGGAAGATAATGATAATGGTCATGAAACTTTAGATCAAGTTACTACCGAACCTCCTAGGTCAACTAGAGCACGTTCCGCACGTAAATGGTACGGTAATCATGTTCTGGAAGTCATGTTACTAGACCATGATGAACCTACAAACTATGAGGAAGCGATGATGAGCCCAGATTTCGATAAATGGCTTGAGGCCATGAAATATGAGATAGGATTCATGTATGAGAACAAAGTGTGGACTTTGGTTGACTTGCCCGATGATCGGCAAGCCATAGAGTATAAATGGATCTTCAAGAAGAAGACTCACGCTGATGGTAATGTTACCATCTACAAAGCTTGACTTGTTGCAAAAGGTTTTTGACAAGTTCAAGGAGTTGACTACGATGAAACTTTCCCACTCGTAGTGATGCTTAAGTATGTCCGAATCATGTTAGGAATTGGCGCATTTTATGTTTATGAAATTTGGCAAATGGACGTCAAAACTGCATTCCTTAATGGATTTCTCAAAGAAGAGTTGTATATGATTCAACTAGAAGGTTTTCTCGATCCTAAAGGTGCTAAGAAAGTGTGCAACCTCCAACAATCCATTTATGGACTGGTGCAAGCATCTCGGAGTTAGAATATACGCTTTGATAGTGTGATCAAAGCATATGGTTTTATACAGACTTTTGGAGAAGCATGTATTTACAAGAAAGTGTGTGGGAGCTCTATAGCATTTCTAATATTATATGTGTATGACATATTATTGATCGGAAATGATATAGAATTTCTGGATAGCATAAAAGGACACTTGAATAAGAGTTTTTCAATGAAAGACCTCAGTGAAGCTGCTTACATATTGGGCATCAAGATCTATAGAGATAGATCAAGACGCTTAATTGGACTTTCACAAAGCATATACCTTGATAAAGTTTTGTAGAATTTAAAAATGGATCAGTCAAAGAAAGGGTTCTTGCCTGTGTTACAAGGTGTGAAGTTGAGTCAGACTCAATGCCCGACCACTGCAGAAGATAGAGAGAAAATGAAAGTCATTCCCTATGCCTCAGCCATAGGATCTATCATGTATGCTATGCTATGTACCAGACTTGATGTGTGCCTTGCTATAAGTCTAGCATGGAGGTACCAAAGTAATCCAGGAGTGGATCACTTGACAGCGGTCAAGAACTTCCTGAAGTACCTGAAAGGACTAAGGATATGTTTTTCATTTATGGAGGTGACAAAGAGCTTGTTGTAAATGGTTACGTCGATGCTAGCTTTGACACTAATCCGGATGACTCTAAGTCACAGACCAGATACATATTTATATTGAATGGTGGAGCTGTCAGTTGGTGCAGTTCCAAGCAATGCACTGTGGCAGGATCTACGTGTGAAGCGGAGTACATAGCTGCTTCGGAAGCAGCAAATGAAGGAGTCTGGATGAAGGAGTTCATATCCGATCTAGGTGTAATACCTAGTGCATCGGGTCCAATGAAAATCTTTTGTGACAATACTAGAGCAATTACCTTGGCGAAGGAATCCAGATTTCACAAAAGAACCAAACACATCAAGAGACGCTTCAACTCCATCCGTGATCAAGTCAAGGAGGGAGACATAGAGATTTGCAAAATGCATACGGATCTGAATGTGGCAGACCCATTGACTAAGCCGCTTCCATGAGCAAAACATGATCAACACCAAGACTCCATGGGTGTTAGAATCATTACAATGTAATCTAGATTATTGACTCTAGTGCAAGTGGGAGACTAAAGGAAATATGCCCTAGAGGCAATAATAAAGTTCTTATTTATATTTCCTTATATCATGATAAATGTTTATTATTCATGCTAGAATTTTATTAACCAGAAACTTGATACATGTGTGGATGCATAGACAAAACACAATGTCCCTAGTAAGCCTCTACTAGACTAGCTCGTTAATCAAAGATGTTAAGTTTCCTAGCCAAAGACATGTGTTGTCATTTGATGAATGGGATCACATCATTAGGAGAATTATGTGATGGACAAGACCCATCCGTTAGCTTAGCATAATGATTGTTAAGTTTTATTGCTATTGCTTTCTTCATGTCAAATACATATTCCTTTGACTATGAGATTATGCAACTCCCGAATACCGGAGGAATACCTTGTGTGCTATCAAACGTCACAACATAACTGGGTGATTATAAAGATGCTCTACAGGTATCTCTGAAGGTGTTTGTTGGGTTGGCATAGATCGAGATTAGGATTTGTCACTCCGAGTATCGGAGAGGTATTTCTGGGCCCTCTCGATAATGCACATCATGATAAGCCTTGCAAGCAATGTGACTAATGAGTTAGTTGCAGGATGAAGCATTACTGAGCGAGTAAATAGACTTGTCGGTAATGAAATTGAACTAGGTAAGAAGATTCCGACGATCGAATCTCGGGTAAGTAACATACCGATGACAAAGGGAATAACGTATGTTGTCATTACGTTATGCCCGATAAAGATCTTCATAGAATATGTAGGAACCAATATGAGCATCCAGGTTCCGCTGTTGGTTATTGACTGGAGAGGTGTCTCGGTCATGTCTACATAGTTCTCGAACCCGTAGGGTCCGCACGCTTAACGTTCGATGACGATTTTGTATTATATGAGTTATGTGATTTGGTGACCGAATGTTGTTCGGAGTCCCAGATGATATCACGGACATGACGAGGAGTCTCGAAATGGTTGAGAGGTAAAGATTCATATATAGGACGATAGTATTCTGACATCGGAATTGTTCGGGGGGGGGGGTACTTGGTATGTATCGGGTCACCGGAAGGGGTTCCAGGCAACCCCCTACAAACTATATGGGCCTAATGGGCCAAGAAAGGGACATACCAGCCCCTAAGGGGCTGGCGCACCCTCCTATAGGCCAAACAGGAGGAGAAGGAAAGGAAGGGGAGGATTCGGTTTCCCCCTTTCCTTCTCTCTTTCCTTCCCCCTCCAATGTATATGGAAGGGGGGGGGGAGGCCGACTTGCAGGAGGCGCCCAAGTAGGATCCCTCCTACTTGGGGCGCCCCTTGCAGCCCCTCTCCCTCTCCCACTATATATATATGGGGGGGGGGCACCGCTAGAAGACACAACATTGATTCCTAGCCGTGTGCGTCACCCCCCTCCATAGTTTACGCCTCCGGTCATATTGTTGTAGTGCTTAGGCGAAGCCCTGCGCGGATCACTTCACCATCACCATGACCACGCCGCCGTGCTGACAAACCTCTCCCTCGACACTTTGTTGGATCAAGAGTTCTCGGAGGTGCCGTACGTTTGGTGCTTGATCGGTCGGAACGAGAAGTTCGACTACATCAACCGTGTTGTCAAACGCTTCCGCTTTCGGTCTACGAGGGTACGTGGACACACTCTCCCCCTCTCATTGCTATGCATCTCTTAGATATATCTTGCGTGAGCGTAGGATTTTTTTTGAAATTGCATGCTACGTTCCCCAACACATATTATAGTACTTCTTGTGGCGTCGGTTCGTATCCCTCTCTCGCACTAGCATGAACCTAAACTGACTATTGGCTGTCGCTCAGAAACTAGTACACCTGGGCCTGATAGTCCGGCCACTCATCGTATACTCCTGTAGTAGCACTTCTTCACCATCGATGATCTATGCACCTGTATCATGACATGAGTCAATGATATGCAACATATATAGTTGAGCAACAGAAAGAGACAGACTTGGAAAAAATAGAAGCAACATATCATAAGCATAAATAACAAAGTTCATCATACCCAAAATGCCATAACTAGAGTGATCTTCGCTGGTTGAGGAGGACTGTTTAATTACATCACAAATAAAGTTTCGTCATGCATAACTCAAAGTTTCGTCATAGAGAAAGTATGGACTAAATGGACACATTGTCATATATCGTCAATCACTGCAACATGTCATGCCATCCATCCAAGTCAGGGAGATAGTCCCCGAGTGCAGTGAAAGGCTTCAGGTCGAGACACTGAGTGGCTATGCGTATTCAGATGTCTTCCCGTGACATTTTCCATTGTTCGTGGAACATCCCTGGTTTTTCGAGGACCTCCTTCATGATGATTTGGGAAAGTTCACACTGGATGTGATAGAACTCAGCTTAGAGTCGATGATCTAGGATATCTTCTAGGTTCTTTGCCCCTTGCAGAATATGGGCATCGACAGATCTAGGTGACATGCGAAGGTTCTGCTGATCCCGTCTGTACTCCAGCATGTGGTGGAGGACATAGAATCCATCACTGAGAGTACCACTCAGTTGCTGGATGCAGCAGAAGTCGGTCTTATGGCCGAAGGCGGGCGCGCGGTTCCTTGTCTTCTTGAGCGTGATCTCTCCACCCCGTCGGCCGTAGGTAAAGATAGCACTGTCGAGAACAGACATGATGTGTGTGTAATCCTTTTTCTTCATGTTCTTCGACGAGTCCAAGTAAAGAGAGTGGGAGAATCAGAGGTAAAGGATGATAAGGATGGCGCGCCTGTCGCTGCACAAAATAAGTACACCTCAAATTAGCCTCCACGCGTGCAAATGAATGATTGAAATTGAAGTAAGGATATTCGCGGATGACTTACATGGGATGATAAGGCATGAGAATCGTCTCCTTGTCCTTATTGGCGACCATGAAATCAGCGATGTAGTTGCTCGCATATTCACGGTGCTTTGGGCAGACTACCAACAAGCCCTCGTGCATGAAGCACGGGTCATCGACACAAATATAAGGTATCTTCTCAATCCTGATGATGTGGTTCATGTGCAAGGAAAAAAGGCGGACAGATGTAAAATCTAGCCTTTTCAAGTGAACACATGTCGAAGATGTAATCGAACCAAAGGAAGAACATTTCCGCGGGGAATGTGTCAACATACAACCTTTGCTGCGCCATGTTAACCACGTAGAGCGGGTATCCTAGATTTTTTGAGGCAATTAGGATTTTCTCTCTCCGCAGCACATCGTCATGAAGTCTCCTTAGATCGCTATATATGGCCTCTACCGTTGCCTTAGGTAGGATTGGATCACTGGGGATATGACATTTTGCCGCACCGAGGATAGGTATACGGTCTTGAACTCGAGGCTACTGAGGTGGCTGGATCATAGAAGCTGCTTTGTTGCCTTTCCTCGGTCTCTTCCTATGCTTCTTTGCTATTGGAAGTGAGCCTATAATACGTTCATCCTTCGTCAATTCAGGCACGAACTCATCATGCTCAAACCCTGAGTACTCATACTATTGAGCCATCAATCCTCCATCGTCAGAGGCACCAGTATTGAGATACTATGGAGGGTCATCATCATCCTTGTCGATGGCATCATGCATTGCTTCTTTGACGGCGGCGACATCATCAGCCACTAATGGAGCCTCTTCCTCACCCGGCACGACATGCGATGCTAATTGGGTAGGTGGGGTGTTGGTGTTCATACCTTGCTGAGGCTGCTTGGTCATGGGTGTGCTCCCAGCCGCCTCCAGACAAAGCAGACTCTTCAGCCACTACAGCACCCAACATTTGCAATCGCCAAGCCACCGTGGGGTCTTGTCGTCATCTCCCCCTAGTGCTATCGGGGAGCCAAATTCTCGTGTCCTGGTTTGACACTGGCCACGAAAACCTTAAAGACTTCAGGGGGGATCGGCCGGCTATGGAACAATTGTTCCTTTGGCTTCATTATCGTCGTATTCCCCACGTCCACCTTCTGGCCGCTGATGGTGTCCAGTATGGTGCACGGGGTTACATCGGCCTGCAAAGACATGTCTGTGACGTGAGACATACGAAAGGTAATGTAAACGGATTACATATATTGAAGAGGGCCAGTGTTATAGGTATCGTGAGGGCATCGAGCTCAGCCAAAGATGAAGCACCACCGAGCACGTCCGAGATGGAGGACGGGCTTCTATAAGCAGGTGCGGGAGCCGGTGCAGGAGCAGGTGCTGGTGCAACGCTAGTCGAGCTGCTCTCCAAGAAGTTGGAAAGGGGAAAGTCCGCTGCATCCTTATTTTGATTTTGTTTGGTCCAACTGACGATAGCCGGAATCAAGACACTATACGAAGCTGCAATCTCCTCTTTCGCGGCAACTACCGCTGCTTTGACTATCTTAGCTAATTTCTTATCAACCGCAATCACAACCTTCTTGTCGATGTTTTCTACATTTAACCTCTGTCCTTCCTTTCTCTCCTCCGTGGTCTCACCGTATTACTTCTTCCACGTGGCGCCGTCTCCGACACTGTGCACGCGTCCATATGACGGCCGAGTGTCCACCGGGAGTCCTTTCAATATGTTCAAGACCCGGTTGAATGGGGTGTCCCACTTGGGCCTCGCCAACGCCTCAGACGGCAAGTCGCTTTCGACTGCAATCCTATGCCGCTCTTTCCGCAAAAGGAACAAGGATCGTTTACAAATATGACTAAACGTGCAGTCGAATTGATCAGAAGCTAAAATTAGGGGGTGAATGAAAAATTACTAGCAGTCTCATGAACTCCGTCATGACCGCATCCGTCTCAAAAACCTTCTTGACTGGGCCTCAATCGTACCGGGCCTTGATGATGTCATGCTACTGCGGGACGGTGAACTCCGCCAAGGGGTCTGAGATGCCCAAACTTTCGCGTTTCGTATCCTCCTCGGCCCATATGGACCTCTTCCCCGCATAACCACGTCTTCCGAGGAGGTGGCAACCCATGTTCCCCTCTTGAAGCCCCTTCATGTACTCCGGCTTTTCTTTGGCAGCTTCGGCAACGCAAGCTGCCTTGAATATTTCAAACTGCTCTTCCCTAATTGTCAGATTATCCTTTACAATCTCGTAGTAGGGTTCGTTTTTGTCGATGATCCGATGTTTCACGCTTACTTTCCAGGCGGACAACGCGCCGCAAGACTTGCCCATGGCATGTTTGTTTATCTTCTTCATTGCCAGGTCTTTATCTGGATCAGTATATTTTATTTCATCCTGGCCCGGGAACAAGAATACCTGGTGCAGTTTCGTTAGGAGGGAGGGCTTCATATCTGGTATCTTCTTTAGTTTCGCATCATTGATGGTGGCGGTTGTCTGTAGGATGTAGTGTATTTGATTGCCGTAGCACGCGCGCTTCTTCAGGCTCTTTTGGCTCAAAATTGCCGTCGTCCACCTCAGTGACCACCAGTCTAGTACTGATGAGCTGGTTTGGGCGCTGTTGCCTCTTCAGTTTCGGTTCTATACCGGCTTTGCTAGTCTCGGTGCCGGTCTGGGTCTCAGCGCCAGTCTCAGCGCCGGTCTCGATGTCGGTCTCAGTCTTGGATGTGACAGGTGGACCCTGCAACAACCGTTGCTCGTCGAGAAGGTTCAAATAAGCATTTGCCGCCTCACAGACATTGCAATCACCAGAACCCTGTCCTTCATCGTTGCTAGCCATGTTTCCTACGATTAAATCTAGTCAATTAATTCTAGACCTAATAACATGAATAATGACATAAAAAGGCATATGTTTTGCAGGAACGTTGATTCATTCCTGGTGCGACAAATCGCGGGCACTCGATATGTCCTAGTTTGTAGCACAAGTCATGCCGAAATTCACCGAAAATTTCGGCATGACCTTTGCTACAAAGTGGACAAATCGAGTGCCTGAAATTTGCCGGAACGGAAATGAATCAACATTCCAGCAAATCATAGGCCACTCGGAATCATTCCCTCCAAACAACAAACGGCCACTTGGGCACGATCGAACCACTTCAATGTTGCATATAACAGGACCACTTAAGAACCTGTACATGAGCAACTACAACAGTAGATATACATGAGCAAACACTATTGAGGAATTTGCATATAACATGACCACTTCAAATTTGAATCTCCTACTGTTTGACACTTCAAGAAAATCTACACAAATCTCATGCTCTCTCATATTGAATATAGATGGATGAACCCTAGAAACCTAGAACCTTTACATATTTCTGTCCTAAATTGTTGTCCTAATAAAAATTATGTCCTAATATAAATTATGAACCCTATAACTCAATTTCTGTCCTAAATTTCAAATTATGAACCCTATAACTGAATTCAAATTATGTCCTACATTTCTGTCATAAGAAAAACCCAGTAAAAATTCAGTTAAGCACCCATAGAAGAAAATTCAGTTAAGTACTAATAGAAGAAAAACCAGTTAACTTTAGTGCTTTATAAGTATGAAATGAAAAAATTCAGTTAACTACTAATTTCATTCATTTAGGTCATTCATTTAACTTGACATAATTAACATACTGTACCACTACTACTAGGAGCACTACTAACCTAATTAACCTAGTAAAACCCTACTGCCCTAACTAAAAAACATCTAATTAACATCTACTAGTACCACTACTGCCCTAACCTAATTAACATCTACTAGTACCACTATATACTACTAGCAACACTGCTGCAACATTTTCTTCATTTTGTTCCTAAAAAAACATCTATGAGAACAAAAACCATAATTAAACCCTACTGCTCTAACTAAATTTTTGCTCTAAACCCTACCGCCCTAGTTAAATCTACTGCCCTAACTAAACTTTTGCTCTAACCTAGCCAACCTAGTTAACCTAATGAACCTAATTAAACCTAGCTAGTTAACCTAGTTAGTTAACCTAGGTAGTTAACCTAGATAATTAACCTAATTAAACTAGTTAACCTAGCTAGCTAGTTCTCTGTCAAATCTTTGTGCTATGCATGAGAAAGAGAGAGGAGGGGTGGGGGCTTACAGAGCATGGCTCTGGTGGTGGCGAGGGTGGCAGTGGTGGCGAGGGAGGCAGGGGCATCGCCGGTGATGGCGAGGGAGGTAGTGGTGGCGAGGGAGGCAGGGGCGTCGAGGGTGGCTTCGGTGGTGGCTCGGGCAGCTCCGGTGGCGTTGATGAGCCCGCGCGGCTTCGGTGGCGTCGGGGAAGGCTCTGGTGGCGTCGACGGCGCGCGGCTCTAGAAGCTCCGGGGGCGTCGATGTCGGGAGGAGACGGCGACGAAGTAGGGCGACGGTGCGTGGTGTGACTGGCGGCAAGGGATTTTGGGGAGAAGTGGTGGCCAGGGGAGAGAGAAACTGCGCGGGGGTTAAGTCAAATGTAGCGGTAGATATACAGTAGGAGCCTCTCCTACTATCTCAGGTGTCAAAAAAAATATGTAGCGGTAGCGCTGGTAGGCAAAAAGCACAATAGCTAAGTTAGCTATAGGCGTGTTACCAAAACACGCTATTGCTATAGGAAGTAGCTATTTATTTTCCTTTTTCTTTTCTTTTTTCCTTTTCCTTTTCTATAGCGGGGGTCTACAAAACGCGTTGCTGCTATATTATCTATAGCGCGTGTTGAGACGCTACTGTTATGCCTTTCTCCTTTATTTTTCCTTTTCTTTTATCTTTCTTTACATTTTATTTTTTCCCTTTTCCTTTTTCTATTTATTTCATTTTCATTTACTTCTCTATTTGTTTTTCATTTTATTTTCTTTTCATTAGCAGTAGCGCTTTTGCCAGGAAACGCGTTGCTACAATAAGCTTAGCGGTAGCGCGTTTTTCCCAAGATCGCTACTACTATTCCTAGCCTACCGGCAATAGTGTGGGAATTTTCGTAGTAGCGCGTTCTCTAGCAGAGGCGCTACTGCTACAACCATATCTGTAGCATGTTTTGTGTACACCACTATGGGTAAACAGCAGTAGCGCTTTCTTTTAACAAACACTACTAGCAAGATTCTGTGTCTAAGATTTTCCCTAGTAGTTCCCTCCCCTGCCATCTCCTCCGCCCCTAAATAAGGAAAGGAGGGAGGCGCCTAGGGCAGGAGGCCAGGGTTAGCCGCCGGCCCTGATGTCTACTACACAACTTGTTCTTGTAGACTTGTGTTGGGTCTCCAAGCACAGAGTTTTGTAGGACAATATCAATTTTCCCTCAAGTGGATGCCCTAAGGTTTATCAATCCATGGGAGGCGTAGGATGAAGATGGTCTCCCTCAAACAACCCTGCAACCAAATAACAAAGAGTCTCTTGTGTCCCCAATACACCAAATACAATGGTAAATTGTGTAGGTGCACTAGTTTGGTGAAGAGATGGTGATACAAGTGTAGTAATGATAATATATATTGATTCTCATAGTAGGAAAAATAAAAAAACAGCAAGGTAACAAGAAAAAAAAGTGAGCACAGACGGTATTGCAATTCTTGGAAATGAGGCCTAGGGTCCGTACTTCCACTAGTGCAATCTCTCAACAATGCTAATATAATTGGATCATATAACCATCCCTCAACGTGCAATGAAGGATCACTTGAAAGTTCCTATCTAGCGGAGAACATAAGAAGAAATCATCTGTAGCTATTCTTTCCAATCGATCTATCCAAGAGTTCATACTAAAATAACACCAAGTTATTCTTTTCGATCGATCCATCAAGACTCGTACTAAAATAACACAAAGTTATTCTTTCCTATCGATCTATCAAGAGTTTGTACTAAAATAACACCAAAACAAATTCAGATCATAATACTCAATCCAACACAAAGAACCTCAAAGAGTGCCCCTTTCTACCAGAGAAACAAAGACATGAATATGCATCAACCCCTATGCATAGATTACCCCAATATCACCTCGAGAATCCGTGAGTTGAGTGCCAAAACACATATCAAGTGAATCAATATGATACCCCATTGTCACCATGGGTATTCATAGCAGGACATCCATCAAGTGTTCTCAAATCCATAAAAGTATTCAACCCGATAAGAATGAAACCTCAAAGGGAAAACTCAATTCACAACAAGATAGAGAGACCATATGATCCAACTATATTAACAAAGTCGTGATACATCAAGATCGTGACGTCTCAAAAACAAGAGAGAGAGAGAGAGAGAGTAAACACATAGCTACTGGTACAAACCCTCAACCCCAAGGGTGGACTACTCCCTCCTCATCATGGTGGCCGCCGGGATGATGAAGATGGCCACCGGTGATGATTTCCCCCGAAACAGGGTCTAGCTTGGCTTTTCATGGCTACAGAGGCTTGCGGTGGTGGAACTTCTGATCTAGGGTTATTTCTGATGGTTTATGTATTTATAGGACTTTTTGGCGTTGGTTTCACGTGAAGATGGGCCTCGAGGTGAGCACAATACACTAGGGCATGCCTGGGGGGCCTGGTGGGCTGTGCCCACCTCATGGATCTTTTGGCCCTCCCACAAAGCTTCTAGTACCTCTTTTGTTCCAAAAAAAATCGTCAAAAAGTTTCGTTGCATTTGGAGAACTTTGATTTCTGTACAAAAAACAACACCATGGTAGTTCTGCTGAAAACAATTCAGTATGGGTTAGTTCCATGCAAATCATACCAAAACCATATAAAATTGTTGTAAACATGGCATGAATTCTTCGTAAGTTATAGATATGTTGGAAACATACCAGCATCCCCAAGATTAATTCCTACTCGTCCTTGAGTAGGTAAAAGATAAAATATATAATCTATGAAGTGCGAATGCTAGCAAAGTGCATAAGTTTGATCAATGATAATTTCAGTCACTTTTCCTAGCATCATAACAACAACCATTTCTCATATGACTCATCATGATAAAGTAGCAATTGGAAATGGAATTTTTGATGTGGAATGCTACCTATCATATTCCTCGTATACTCATTTCTTTTATAGCATGGACATTTGGACTTGAATGATTGAAAGCAATAGTCTATAATTTGACATGAGGACATCAATTCTCAAGCATATCAACAAGAAACCATGTCTTTCAAAATATCAATACTAAAGAAAGTTATCCCTAGCCCATCATGCTTAATCATTGATCCATTCATCAAACACACTCGAATATTAGCTACATCCAATGCACAAGTATGATCATAGTGCTCCCTAGTTGGTGCTTTATAAGAGAAGAAGGAGACTAAAATAAAAATAAATATTTGCATAAAATCAAATAGATAGGCCCTTCGCAGAGGGAAGTAGAGATTGGTAGAGGTGCCAGAGCTCAAAGCTTAAATTGAGAGATACAAAATATTTTGGGAGGCATACTTTTCCCGTCAACGGAAACGACCGAGTAATTCCCAACACTTTCCATGCTAGATATATCATAGGCAGTTCCCAAACATAAAATAAAGTTTATTCCTTTTTCCACCATACTTTCACACTCCACGACTAGCCGTATCCATGGGTGTCATGCATACCAACACTTTCCAACAAATTTATTATTTGACAACATAAAGTAAATTTCTTTTTCATTTCTGGACTGGGCATCCCTATTACCGCCGAAATCTTGTGCAATGACAAATAAATAAGCACTCATCTTGAGAATAACACATCTAGCATGGAAAATATTGGCCACCCCCTACCGCTTCATGAGCGGTACGAGCACACAAAAAGGAAATTCATTTTGAAAATTAGAGATGGCACATACAAATTTACTTAGAAAGGCACGACAATACCGCATATAGGTAGACTCATTTGGGACAACTTGGTTTAAAGATTTTGGATGCACAAGTAGTATTCCCACTTAGTACAAATGGAGGCTAGCAAATAGATTGAGAAGCAACCAACGAAGAAACGAAAATTCACTTAAACGAGCATTGAGCATAACTAACACCGAATAATGCACCACAAGTAGGATGTAATTTCATTGCATAACTATTGACTTTTGTGATTGCATAGGTAATCACAAACCTTAACACCAATATTCTTACTAAAGCATAATTACTCACCAACATGACCCACATATTATTATCTCCATATTGCAAAACTATTGCAAGGAATCAAAACTTATCATATCCAATTATCTATATGAATGTTTTTATTATATCCTTATTGGTTATTCATCATATTAGGACCAATTTCGTAGCTTGTGCAAATTTTCATTACTATTATCAACTCTCAAAATAATATAAGTAAAGCATAAGAGTAAATGACACACTACTCCAAAAAGATATAAGTGAAGATCAAAAGAGTAGTTAAGTAAATAGGTAGCTATGTGAGGACTCTCTCTTATTTAAAAATTTCAGATCTTAATTATTTTATTAAAACAGGAAACAAAACAAAATAAAATAAAATTCCAATAATATCACAACTCATGTGAAGAAGCAAAAACTTAGGCTCAACCGATACTAATCGATAATTGTTGATGAAGAAAGGTCGGATGCCTACCGGGGCATCCCCAAGCTTAGATGCTTAAGACTTCTTGAAATATTATCTTGGGATGCCTTGGGCATCCCCAAGCTTGAGATTTTGTGTCTCCTTAATTCCTTTTATATCATGGTTTCCATAAATCTTAAAAACTTCATCCACAAAACTCAACAAGAACTCGTGAGATAAGTTAGTATAAATCAATGCAATAACCTTATCATTCTCTACTGTAGAAAATCACTAAAATTATTATTTAACATTGCATACTAAATGCCTCTTCATATTTAATATTCCTATCCTCAAATAGAATCATTAAACAAGCAAACATATGTAAACAATGCAAACATAACAGCAATCTGCCAAAACAAGACAGTTTGAAAATATTGCAAGAATATTCATAATTTTCTAAATCCAAAAATTTGGAAAAATTAACACACCGTATAAAATTTATCACATCTTATTGTGAATTTTTTTCAACATTCTATCACATTCTGACTTTTCTCAAGAATTCACGCACTAGCGTGCAACTTTCCGTTTTCAAACAGCCACATATAGACTTTCAAAATAAGCATGGCAAAGGCTATACATGAGGTTTGTACTGAAGTAAAAGATGCAAAACATTATTATTTATAATAACATCAAGCAAATCCTAACAAAATAAAATGATGCTCCAAGCAAAACTCATATCATGTGACGAATAAAAATATAGCTCCAAGTAAAATTACCGATGGTTGTTAGAAGAAAGAGGGGATGCCTTCCAGGGCATCCCAAGCTTAGTTTCTTGGTTCTCCTTGAATATTAACTTGGGGTGCCATGGGAATCCCCAAGATTAGGCTATTTTCACTCCTTAACCCTTCATCCATCGTGATCTCACCCAAAACTTGAAAACTTGAATCACACAAAACTTAACAAAACCTTTGTGAGATCCATTAGTATAATAAACCAAATCACTACTATAAGTATTGTTGCAAACCCATTCATATTTTATTAGTGCATTATATCTATTGTTTTCCAAATTTTCCATGGCTTATACCCTTCAATACAAGCACACAATGCAATGAAAACATAATCTGTCAAAAACAGAATAGTCTGTAGTAATCTGGACTCTAACCATACTTATGTAACTCCAAAAATTCTGAAAAATTAGGATGATGTAGGAAATTTGTATATCAATCTTGTGTAAAAAATCAGAAGCTTTCGTCACTTATGTGATTTTCGGAAATTGTTTTACTGGACGCAAAAGTTTCTGTTTTCCAACAAGATCAAATCAACTATCACCAAACATAATCCCAAAGGCTTTACTTGGCACTTTATTGAATCAAAAGCTATAAAAAATGATTACTACAGTATACTAAGCATGTGAACACATAGAAAAAGTAGGTAACAATGTTGGGTTGTCTCCCAACAAGTGCTTTTCTTTAATGCCTTTTTAGCTAGGCATGATGATTTCAATGATGCTCACGTAAAGATAAGAATTGAAACATAAAGGGAGCATCATGGATCACATGACAAGCACATTTAAGCCTAACCCACTTCCTATTCATAGGGATTTTGTGAGCCAATAATTTGTGGGAACAAGAATCATCTAGCATAGGAAGGCAAAACAAGTAAATCTTCAAGATTTTCAACACATAGGGAGGAAACTTGATATTATTGCAATATGTAAAAGCATATATTCCTCTCTCATCAGTAGCATCATGAATGAATTCAACAATATAACTATCACATAAAGCATTCTTTTCATGATCCACAAGCATAGATAATTTATTACTCTCCACATAAGCAATTTTATTCTCATGAATAGTAGTGGGAGCAAACTCAACAAAATAACTATCATGGGATTGAAAATTTAAAACATGATGATAAGTTTCATGGTTATCAATATTCTTTATAGCATACAAGTCATCACAATAATCATCATAGATAGCAACTTTGTTCTCATCATCGATTGAAACCTCTTCCAAAATAGTGGATTCATCATAAAAGTCATGACCTCTCCAAATCCACTTTCATAATTACTACAATAAGATTAAACACCCTACAAAATAGTGGGATCATTACCTAGAGTTGACACTCTTACAAACCCACATTCATCAATATAATCATCATAAATAGGAGGCATGCTTTCATCATAATAAAGTTTCTCATCAAAACTTGTGGGAGTCAAAATGCCATCTTCATCAAATATAGCATCCCCAAGCTTGTAGCTTTGCATATCATTAGCATCATGGATATTCATAGAATTCATACCAACAACATTGCAATCATGCTCATCATTCAAAGCTTTTCTGTCAAACATTTTATAGAATTCTTTTTATCAATTGAGCACAATTTTCATTTCAATCATTTTCATGAAAGACATTATAAAGATGAATAATATGATGCAACCTCAATTCCATTTTTTGTAGTTTTCTTTTTATAAACCAAACTAGTGATAAAACAAGAAACTAAAAGATTCAATTGCAAGATCTAAAGATATACCTTCAAGCACTCACCTCCCCGACAACGGCGCCAGAAAAGAGCTTGATGTCTACTACACAACTTGTTCTTGTAGACTTGTGTTGGGTCTCCAAGCGCAACATTTTGTAGGACAATAGCAATTTTTGCCCAAGTGGATGACCTAAGGTTTATCAACCCGTGGGAGGCGTACGATGAAGATGGTCTCTCTCAAATAGCCCAACAACCAAATAACAAAGAGTCTCTTATGTCCCCAACACACAAAATATAATGGTAAATTGTATAGGTGCACTAGTTCGGTGAAGAGATGGTGATACAAGTGTATTAATGATAGTAGATATTGATTTTTGTAATAGGAACAATAAAAAAAAAGCAAGGTAACAAGTAACAAAAGTGAGCACAAACAGTATTGCAATGCTTGAAAATGAGGCCTAGGGCCCGTACTTTCACTAGTGCAATCTCTCAACAATGCTAATATAGATATAACCATCCCTCAAAGTGCAATGAAGAATCACTCCAAAGTTCCTATCTAGCGGAGAACATAAGAAGAAATTGTTTGTAGCTATTCTTTCCGATCGATCTATCCAAGAGTTCATACTAAAATAACTCCAAGTTATTATTTCTGATCGATCTATCAAGAGTTCGTACTAAAATAGCACCAAGTTATTATTTCCGATCGATCTATCAAGAGTTCATACTAAAATAACACCAAAACAAATTCAAATTCATAATACTCAATCCAACGCAAAGTCCTCAAAGAGTGCTCCAAGATTTCCACCGGAGAAACAAAGACGAGAACGTGCATCAACCCCTATGCATAGATTACCCCAATGTCACTTCGGGAATCCGCGAGTTGAGTGCCAAAACACATATCAAGTGAATCAATTTGATACCCCATTGTCACCACGGGTATTCATAGCAAGACATACATAAAGTGTTCTCAAATCCATAAAATTATTCAATCTGATAAGAACAAAATTTCAAAGGGAAAACTCAATTCACAACAAGATAGAGAGGGGAAAACACCATATATGATCCAACTATATTAATAAAGCCTGCGATACATCAAGATCATGACATCTCAAGAACACGAGAGAGAGAGAGATTAAACCCATAGCTACTAGTACAAACCCTCAGCCCCGAGGGTGGACTACTCCCTCCTCATCATGGTGGGCACCAGGATGATGAAGATGGCTACCGGTGATGATTTTCCCCTTCGTCAGGGTGCCGGAACAGGGTCTAGATTGATTTTTCGTGGCTACAGAGGCTTGCGGCGGCGGAACTTCTAATCTAGGGCTATTTCTGGTTTTTTTGTATTTGTAGGATTTTTTGGCGTTGGTTTCACATGAAGATGGGCCTCGAGGTGAGAAAAATACACCAGGGCATGCCTTTGGGGCCTGGCGTGCCCTGGTGGGTTGTGCCAACCTCGTGGCTCTTCTGGCCCTCCCACGAAGTTTCTAGTGCCTCTTTTGTTTGAAAACAAATCGTGAAAAAGTTTCCTTGCATTTGGAGAACTTTGATTTCGAAACAAAAAACAACACCATGGTAGTTCTGCTGAAAATATCGTCAATCCGGGTTAGTTCCATAGAAATCATGCCAAAACCATATAAAATTGTTGTAAACATGGCATGAATACTCCATAAATTAAGATATGTTGGAGACGTATCAGGCCCCCTGGGGGCGCCCTAGTGCTGCCTCCCACTACTACAGGATGCTGCTAACGCAACACTACAATCATAGACCCTTTGACGAAACTATGTGCGATGTATTAATCGCAAACGGGGATGTAAAAAAAATCGAAAAAGATACAAAACGTTTGCGATGGCAGAGAAATCAAACATGGTTAAGATTTTAGTTACGTGTGCGATGCTGGGCATACGGTTGATCTAGCAGAACTGTTTGCGATGAGGAAGAACAACAGAAACGGGCAGCCATATCAATGTGTGTGCGATATACGACATACATTTTGCTCCGATGAACTGTGTGCTATTAGGGAATGCAACAGAAACGGTCAGCCAGATCAAGGTGTATGTGATATATGGCATACGGTTCACGGGAACAAACTATTTCCGATTAGGCAAGAGAATGGAAATGGTTCATCTTAACAAGATGTGTGTGATATGCGGCATTTGCGATGAGCCAGAAGAACACAAATGATTCGTGTAAACTAGATGTGTGTCATACGCAACAAACAACCCACTCGGATGAACTGTTTGCGATGAGAAATTATAACATAGACGGTTACTATATTAAGTTTGTGTGCAATTCTGTTCGTACAAAAAACTTTGAAAAATCCAAACTAGTTGCTTGCGGTGGCTAGGAGTATCGCACATGATGCGTCTGCGAGTACTCGTGTGCGGTGATTAGTAAGTTACACATAATGAATGGCAGCAAGGGTGATATGCCGATCATGGAGTCCGAGAAGACCGTTGTCGGAAGGCCGCCGACTCAGCCTTTTAGCCTATATTTTATTATAATTGTATGCATAAGTAGGTTGTGAGTGTTTTGTGCCTTGCCGCATGTGGCATTTTCAATTATCCTGAATATGTAATACAATTATTATCCGTTGCTATTGTAAATTTGCCTCAACGGTGAGCAGAGCGCGCGCAGGGACGCCACGACGAGTGCTACCTCTTGAGCACTGCGTTGGTTTTCCCTTGAAGAGGAAAGGGTGGTGCAGTAAAGCAGCGTAAGTATTTCCCTCACTTTTTGATAACCAAGGTATCAATCCAGTAGGAGACCACGCGTGCGTCACCTCGTACCTACACAAACATATAAGAACCTCACAACCAACGCGATAAAGGGGTTGTCAATCCCTTCACGGCCACTTGCAAGAGTGAGATCTGATAGAGATGATAATAATAAGATAAGTATTTTTGGTATTTTTATGATATAGATTGAAAGTAAAGATTGCAAAATAAAATAGATTGGAAACTTGTATGATGGAAAATAGACCCGAGGGCCATAGGTTTCACTAGTGGCTTCTCTCAAGATAGCATAAGTATTACGGTGGGTGAACAAATTACTGTCGAGCAATTGATAGAAAAGTGAATAATTATGAGAATATCTAGGAATGATCATGTATATAGGCATCACGCCCGTGACAAGTAGACCAACTCCTGCCTGCATCTACTACTATTACACCACACATTGACCGCTATCCAGCATGCATCTAGAGTATTAAGTTCATAAGAACAGAGTAACGCCTTAAGCAAGATGACATGATGTAGAGGGATAAACTCATGCAATATGATATAAACCCCATCTTTTATCCTCGATGGCAACAATACAATATGTGTCGTTTCCCTTTCTATCACTGGGATCGAGCACCACAATATTGAACCCAAAGCTAAGCTCTTCTCCCATTGCAAGAAAGATCAATCTAGTAGGCCAAACCAAAATGATAATTCGAAGAGACTTGCAAAGATAAACCAATCATACATAAAAGAATTCAGAGAAGATTCAAATATTGTTCATAGATAATCTGGATCATAAACCCACAATTCATTGGATCTCGACAAACACACCGCAAAACAAGATTACATCGAATAGATCTCCAAGAGAATCGAGGAGAACTTTGTATTGAGATCCAAAGAGAGAGAAGAAGCCATCTAGCTAATAATTATGGACCCGAAGGTCTGAAGTAAGCTACTCACACATCATCGGAGGGTAATGGAGTTGATGTAGAGGCCCTCCATGAGCAATGACCCCTCCGGCGGAGCTCTGGAAAAGGCCCGAAGATGGGATCTCTTGGGTACAGAAGGTTGCGGCGGTGGAAATAGGGTTTCATGGTGCTCCTGGATGTTTGCGGGTTATGTGAACATATATAGGAGGAAGAAGTAGGTCGATGGAGCTATGAGGGGCCCATGAGGGGGGAGGGCGCGCCCAGGGGGGTAGGCATGCCCCCTGCCTCGTGGCCGCCTCGTTGATTGCTTGACGTCCACTCCAAGTCCTCTGGATCACGTTTGTTCCAAAAATCACATTCCTGAAGGTTTCATTCCGTTTGGACTTCGTTTGATATTCCTTTTCTACGAAGCACTGAAATAGGCAAAAAAATAACAATTTGGGCTGGGCCTCCGGTTAATAGGTTAGTCCCAAAAATAATATAAAAGTGTAAAATAAAGCCCATTAACATCCAAAACATATAATATAATAGCATGGAACAATCAAAAATTATAGATACGTTGGAGACGTATCAGCGTCCCCAAGCTTAATTCCTGCTCGTCCTCGAGTAGGTAAATGATAAAAACAGAATTTTTGATGTGGAATGCTTTCTAGAATATTCTTCAATGTATTTTTCTCTATTGTGGCATGAATGTTCAGATCCGAAATATTCAAGATAAAAGTTTATTGTTAACATAAAAATAGTAATACTCCAAGTATGCTAATCAAGCAATTATGTCTTATCAAAATACCATAGCCAAAGAAAACTTATCCCTACAAAGTCATATAGTTTGGCCATGCTTCATTTTCGTCACACAAAATGCTCTCATCATGCACAACCCCGATGACAAGCCAAGCAATTGTTTCATACTTAGCTTTTCAAACTCTTTCAACTTTTATGCAATATATGAGCGCGAGCCATGGACATAGCACTATGGGTGGAATAGAATATGATGATTGAGGTTGTGTGAGAAGACAAAAAGGGAGAAAGTCTCACATTGACGCGGATAATCGATGGGCTATGGAGATGCCCACCGATTGATGTCAATGCAAGGAGTAGGGATTTCCATGCAACGGATGCACTAGAGCTATAAATATATGAAAGCTCATCAAAGAAACTAAGTGGGTGTGCATCCAACTCGCTTGGTCACAAAGACCTAGGGCATTTGAGGAAGCCCATCATTGGAATATACAAGCCAAGTTCTATAATGAAAAATTCCCACTAGTATATGAAAGTGACAAAATAAGAGACTCTCTATCATGAAGATCATGGTGCTACTTTGAAGCACAAGTGTGGAAACAAGATAGTAAAATTGTCCCTTCTCTCTTTTTCTCTCATTTATTATTATTTTTATTTTTTATTTGGGCCTTCTTTTTTTCTTTTGGCCTCTTTTCTTTCTCTTTTTTTTGTTCGGAGTCTCATCTCGACTTGTGGGGGAATCATAGTCTCCATCATCCTTTCCTCACATGGGACAATGCTCTAATGATGATCATCACACTTTTATTTTCTTACAACTCAAGAATTACAACTTGATACTTAGAACAAAATATGACTCTATGTGAATGCCTCCAGCGGTGTACCGGGATTGCGATGAATCAAGAGTGACATGTATGAAAAAATTATGAACGGTGGCTTTTCCACAAATACGATGTCAACTACATGATCATGCAAAGCAATATGACAAGGATGATGCATGTCATAATAAATGGAATGGTGGAAAGTTGCATGGCAATATATCTCGGGATGGCTATGGAAATGCCATAATAGGTAGGTATGGTGGCTGTTTTGAGGAAGATATAAGGAGGCTTATGTGTGATAGAGCGTATCATATCACGGGGTTTGGATGCACCGGCGAAGTTTGCACCAACTCTCAAGGTGAGAAAGGGCAATGCACGGTACCGAAGAGGCTAGCAATGGTGGAAGGGTGAGAGTGCATATAATCCATGGACTCAACATTAGTCATAAAGAACTCACATACTTATTGCAAAAATCTACAAGTCATCAAAACCAAGCACTACGCGCATGCTCCTAGGGGGATAGATTGGTAGGAAAAGACCATCGCTCGTCCCCGACCGCCACTCATAAGGAAAGCAATCAAAGAACACCCCATGCTTCAAATTTGTCACATAACATTCACCATACGTGCATGCTACGGGACTTGCCAACTTCAACACAAGTATTCATCAATTTCACAATTACTCAACTAGCACACTTCTAATATTACCACCTTTATATCTCAAAACCATCTATCAAGCATCCAACTTCTCTTACCATTTAAATTATTAACCAAAGTGAATTACCATGCTGTTCTAAAGGACTCTCAAAATGATATAAGTGAAGCATGAGAGATCAATTATTTCTATAAAATAAAACCACCGCCGTGCTCTAAAAGATATAAGCGAAGCACTAGAGCAAAAACTATATAGCTCAAAAGATATAAGTGAAGCACATAGAGTATTCTAATAAATTCCAATTCATGTGTGTCTCTCCCAAAAGGTGTGTAAAGAAAGGATGGTTGTGGTAAACTAGAAAGCAAAGACTCAAATCATACAAGACGCTCCAAGCAAAACACATATCATGTGGCGAATAAAAATATAGCTCCAAGTAAAGTTACCGATAGACGAAGACGAAAGAGGGGATGCCTTCCGGGGCATCCCCAAGCTTAGGCTTTTTGGTGTCCTTGGATTTTACCTTGGGTTTCCTTGGGCATCCCCAAGCTTAGGCTCTTTCCACTCCATGTTCCATAATCCATCAAATCCTTACCCAAAACTTGAAAACTTCACAACACAAAACTTAAAAGAAAATCTTCGTGAGCTCCGTTAGTAAAAGAAAACAAACCACCACTTCAAGGTACTGTAATGAACTCATTCTTGATTTATATTGGTGTTAAACCTACTGTATTCCAACTTTTCTATGGTTCATAAACTCTATTACTAGCCATAGATTCATCAAAATAAGCAAACAACACACGAAAAACAGAATCTGTCAAAAACAGAACAATCTGTAGTAATCTGTAGGTTTAGAATACTTCTTGGACCCAAAAAATTCTAAAATAAATTGCTGGACGTGAGGAATTTATCTATGAATCATATTAAAATAATAATTAACTAAATAGCACTCTCCAATAAAAAATGGCAGCAATTCTCGCGAGCGCTAAAGTTTCTGTTTTTTTACAGCAGGATCAAAAAGACTTTCCCCAAGTCTTCCCAATGGTTATACTTGGCACAAACACTAATTAAATACAAAAAACACAAAAAAACAGAGGCGATATAAATTATTTATTTAATAACAGCAAGGAAAAATATTGGATTGTCTCCCAGCAAGCACTTTTCTTTAAAGCCTTTTAGCTAGGCAAAAGATTTCAACGATGCTCACATGAAAGACAAGAATTGAAGCACAAAGAGAGCATCATAAAACACATGACAAACACATCTAAGTCTAACATACTTCCTATGCATAGGCATCTTATAGGCAAACAAATTATCAAGTCAAGCAAAAACTAGCATATGCAAGGAAGTGGAAAGAAACAATATCAATCTCAACATAACGAGAGGTAATTTAGTAACATGAAAATTTCTACAACCATATTTTACTCTCTCATAATAATTACATGTAGGATAATAAGCAAATTCAACAATATAGCTATCACAAAACATATTATTAACAAGATCCACATGTATGCAAAGTTTACACTCTTCCAAGATAGTGGGATTAACATTAACTGAAGTCATGACCTCTCCAAACCCACTTTTATCAAAAATTTCATAAGATTGAACATTCTCCAAATATGTGGGATCTGAAGTTGAAACTCTTCCAAACCCACTTTCAATAATATTGCAAACAATATTCTCAATATCATATTCATCATGGGGCTTAAATAAATTTTCAAGATCAAAAGAAGAATCACCCCAATCATGATCATTGCAACAAATAGTAGTCATAGCAAAAGTAGCATCCCCAAGCTTGATGTTTTGCATATCATTAACACAATTGACTTTAAGAGAATTTATAATAACATCATTGCAATCATGCTTTTCATTGAAGGAACTATCAAGTATGGGTGCAATAGCAACGATCTCACGTTTAACATAAGGAACTATAGCAAATTCATCTTCATAAATATTGGCATCATGGCCACAAGAATAGCAAGCATCATGTTCATCAAGGGATATTTCAATCAAATCATCGGAATCATAATTATCTATAGATTCATGCATATCATTATTTTCTTCCGAAGCAACGGTCATTCTTTCAATAAATTCTTTGACATAGACATTATGAGCATAGTTTTCATAGCAATATTTAAGTATGTCAAAATTTTCAGATTCGTAGAGAGTAATATCATACTTTTCAATCAAAGAAGCAACTTCATAAGCACCCTTAAAAGCAACAAATTCTTCAATTTGTTCGATATCATAGTAACTATAAACACCCTTTGCATAAGAAGATAAGATTTCATTATCATTAAACTCACATAGGTAGGGGAGGTGTTTTTTAGGGTTCTTAGAGCAACAAGTAAGATCACAAATTTCACAAAGATTCCAAGCATAACATAGCAATCTGTTTATTTGATCCCATAAGAGTCTCCCTTTTTCAGACAAACGGTGACGCACAAAATGAGCATGCTCATCTAAAGATTTCCCATCAACTAGGCTAGTTGGGGTTTCAGCACGAGCGCATAAGGATCGAAGATGATCCAAGTAGAACACTTTAAGTGGATCCATAACAATAGATTTTTAGCAAGCAAAGATGCAAGGAAATAGAAGGAACATGAAACATAAAGAAAGATACACACGGGAAGAAGGCGAACAGAAAAGGAGGGCGAATAAAACGACAAGAGTGAAGTGCGGGAGAGGAAAATGAGAGGCAAATGGCAAATAATGTAATGCGAAGGATAAGAGTTGTGATGGGTACTTGGTATGTCTTGACTTGGCGTAGATCTCCCCGGCAACGGCGCCAGAAATCCTTCTTGCTACCTCTTGAGCACTGCGTTGGTTTTCCCTTGAAGAGGAAAGGGTGGTGCAGTAAAGCAGCGTAAGTATTTCCCTCAGTTTTTGAGAACCAAGGTATCAATCCAGTAGGAGACCACGCGCGAGTCACCTCGTACCTACACAAACAAATAAGAACCTCGCAACCAACGTGATAAAGGGGTTGTCAATCCCTTCACGGCCACTTGCAAGAGTGAGATCTGATAGAGATGATAATAATAAGATAAGTATTTTTGGTATTTTTATGATATAGATTGAAAGTAAAGATTGCAAAATAAAATAGATTGGAAACTTGTATGATGGAAAATAGACCCAGGGGCCATATGTTTCACTAGTGGATTCTCTCAAGATAGCATAAGTATTACGGTGGGTGTACAAATTACTGTCGAGCAATTGATAGAAAAGAGAATAATTATGAGAATATCTAGGCATGATCATGTATATAGGCATCACGTCCGTGACAAGTAGACCGACTCCTGCCTGCATCTACTACTATTACTCCACACATCGACCGCTATCCGGCATGCATCTATAGTATTAAGTTCATAAGAACAGAGTAACGCCTTAAGCAAGATGACATGATGTAGAGGGATAAACTCATGCAATATGATATAAACCCCATATTTTTATCCTCGATGGCAACAATACAATAAGTGTTGTTTCCATTTCTGTCACTGGGATCGAGCACCACAAGATTGAACCAAAAGCTAAGCACTTCCCACATTGCAAGAAAGATCAATCTAGTAGGCCAAACCAAACTGATAATTCGAAGAGACTTGCAAAGATAAACCAATCATACATAAAAGAATTCAGAGAAGATTCAAATATTGTTCATAGATAATCTGGATCGTAAACCAACAATTCATCGGATCTCGATAAACACACCACAAAAGAATATTACATCGAATAGATCTCCAAGAGAATCGAGGAGAACTTTGTATTGAGATCCAAAGAGAGAAGAAGCCATCTAGCTAATAACTATGGACCCGAAGGTCTGAAGTAAACTAGTCACACATCATTGGAGGGGCGATGGAGTTGATGTAGAGGCCCTCCGTGATCAATGCCCCCTCCGGCGGAGCTCCGGAAAAGGCCCCAAGATGGGATCTCTTGGGTACAGAAGGTTGCGGCGGTGGAAATAGGGTTTCGTGGTGCTCCTGGATGTTTGCGGGGTATGTGAACATATATAGGAGGAATAAGTAGATCGGTGGAGCTACGAGGGGCCCACGAGGGGGAGGGCGCTCCCAGGGGGGTAGGCGCACCTGCCTGCCTCGTGGCCGCCTCGTTGATTGCTTGACATCCACTCCAAGTCCTCTAGATCATGTTTGTTCCAAAAATCACGTTCCCGAAGGTTTCATTCCGTTTGGACTCCGTTTGATATTCCTTTTCTACGAAACACTGAAATAGGCAAAAAAACAGCAATTTGGGCTGGGCCTCCGGTTAATTGGTTAGTCCCAAAAATAATATAAAAGTGTAAAATAAAGCCCATTAACATCCAAAACAGATAATATAATAGCATGGAACAATAAAAAATTATAGATACATTGGAGACGTATCAATGAGCAACCACGTGGTCAACCTTCTGGCACCCCATGGGAGACGCAACGGTTCATCCATAGGACATGATGGTGATATCATGACTGTGTGTGATAGTGGGCAGACACGTACACGTACATCCGAGAACAAGGGCCCATGTTTCGGGATTTCGATGCGTGGCATACGGTTGATCCAAAAGAACTGTTTGCGATGAGGCAGAACAACAGAAACGAGGCTTTGTAGGCCCAGAACCATCAATAAATTTTGACTTTGTTTCTCGTCACATTGCAAATTACAAGTCAATAAGTAATTGCAAATCTATTCACACTGATCAAACTAATATGTGTTCACACCGATCAAATTAATATGTGTTCACACTTAGCACTGGTCTATAAAAACTACCCACTCGAAAATTACTTCACAGTTCCTCTCCTCATCACCCACAAAACTGGTGTTTCCTGTCAAGTCATTTTGCCATGACTAGTAGGAGGAGTTTCGGGTGGACATATAACCAAGCAGCAAAGGCCAAGGCCGCGGAAGCACTAGAGAGGTCCCGCCGTGAAGCAGCAGCCGCAATAGAGATGTCCCGGTGCGCCGCAGAGCCCTCGAACGAGCTCTCACGGGCACGCGAGGGCTCTCACAAGTGTACTCGCCACATCGGCGATCGCGACGAGCTGGCGTTGCTGAAGTCCTTGGCCAGTGACGATGACATTCTCGCTGGCCTCATTAAGCAACAGGAGCTGGTCGACGGCTTGATGAAGCTGCTCGAGATCAGTGATGCCTCAGTTGACAAGGCGACCGGCCTCGTCGAGAAACTCATGGGTGGCAATGCGAAGCTCCTCAAGGCGCTCGCCGAGAAGGAGGAGGAGGCTGTTGGCTGGAAGCTGCTGCATGATCAGAGCAGTGCCTCGGGGATGACGCTGACAGCGGTCATCGAGGAACTGATGGGAGACTCGAGGAAGTTCCGGATCGAGCGCGAGCAGGAGGTGGAGGAAACCGTGGATGCTTTCAAGCAAAGTCATGAGGAATTGAAGAAGGAGCTGGAGGATGTCGTCGCCCGACGATCCATCGACGAGTAGAGACAGTAGCGATCCAGATCGTTGTCTGCGATTTCCTTCTTCTCTTGCCCCGTGTCTTCCGGGCTTTGCCGCATGTGGCATTTTAAATTATCCAGAATATGTAAGATAATTATTATCTGCGCCATTGTAAATTTATTATCGTATTATTCGTTGCCATTTTATTTGTGGTTGTATTATCCGTTGCCCTATGTGGCAATTTAAATTATGCCGAAATATGAGTTGAAAACACGACAAAGCAAATGCTGCCATGGGATCACAAGCAAACACCCTCCGTCCAGGTGCTTTAATTAACTCATTAATGGAGAAGTTGTGAGCGAGGTGGGCGGCGACTGGTGCATGGAGGTCAAAGAGCTCGCTTCCCGGTGAGCATGGGCAGCCATGCTACTCGCTCGTGTCCCATCGAGCCTGCAAGGTGGACATGAAGCATGCGTCCCATCGAGCCTGCGCAGCGGACTACTCGCACGCGTCCCATCGAGCCTGCACGGTGGACTTCTCGTGCTCGTCCCGTCTAATCAAACAGCTACACGCACGCCACCGAGTATGGTTGAATTTTGACACGGTTCATATAATACAACCGTTTGCAATATTAACATGTTAGCTTTTAGTTTCAAAAAGGACTTCATTGGCTACTAATGTGTGCACCTCTTCTCAAACTGGACGATTTTTTACCACGGCATATATGTGCCATGTCATGAAACCATGTCAAGTTTCATGTTTTTTGGGTGAGTTTTTGATTTGCTGGGATTTAAAAATCAAGATACTCAATGTTTCAGGACAACGACAAGTTTGTAATTCATTCCCATTCCTTAAATGAGACCTAAACATGCACCCAATGACACATGTACGATTTCCTACCCATTTTGCTTCACTGGAGCATCTGCTTGTAGTTTAAATTTGAATTATGGACTACATTAAATGCATAGAAAACTTAATTAGTAGTATATACAATGGCCAAACGAACCCTGAACAGTTTTGAATTTCAACACGACACTCCTATTATTCTATGTTGCCTGTAGAAAACAAAGTTCAGGGTGAGAAGAGGTAGCGATTATCATTTCACCCACCGAAACACGAGGGTTGCGAGAAGCTTTGGTTTGTAAGAGGCTTTTAATATAGCTTCACCCAAATTGGATAATTATATGTACCATGTAGTAACACTATGCCAAGTTTCATGATTTCCTGGTGAGTTTTGGATTTACAGAGATTTAAAAACCGAGATTCGCAATGTTTGTGGCCAACGAAGGATGGCAAGACTGTTGAATTCATTCCCATTTGTTCCATGGGACCTAAACATGCACCCCAAGAAAACATGTATGTTTTTTCTAGCCATTTTCGTGCACTTGAGCATGTATTTGTAGCTCGAATTTGAATTATGGACATTAAATGCCTAGAAAACTCAATTAATGAATAAAAAGGGTCAAATGAACCCTGAATAATTTCAAAGTTCAGCGTGAATCTCCCGTTGTTCCATGTTGTGTGTAGAAGAAAATATGAGGCTAGAAGAGGGAGCGATTATTGTTTGGCCCACAAGGGGACACGTTTCCCTATCGAAACCACGAGAGTTCTTGCGACAGGCTCCGGTTTGTAAGAGATTTGTAATAAAGCTTGGCCCAAATTGGCAATGTTTTTACCATGGCATATATGTGCCATGACGTGACACATGCCACCTTTGATGACTTTCTGGTGAGTGCTGGATTTATGTGGATTTAAAAACCAAGATTCAAAATGTTTGAGGATAAGCCAGGACGCCGGTACAATTGTAATTCGTTCCCATTCCTAGCCATTTTGGTGAACTTGAGCATGTATTTGTAGTTTAGATTTGAATTATGGACATTAAATGCCAAGGAAACTCAATTAGTGTATAAAAAGGCCAAATGAACCCTGGATAAGTTTAAATTTCAGCATGGATATCATGTCGTTCGATGTTGCCCGTAGAACAAAATACAAGGCGAAAAGAGGGAGCGGTTATGTTTCGCTACAAGGGGAACACATTTCCCTATTAGAACCACGAGGCTTCTTTGAGAGAAGCTCTGGTTTGTAAGAGGTTTGTAATAAAGCTTGGCGCAAATTGGCAATGTTTTTACCACGACATATATGTGCCATGACGTGACACGATGCCACCTTTGATGACTTTCTGGTGAAATTTGGATTTATGGGGATTTAAAAACCGAGATTCCAAATGTTTGAGAGCGAGCCAGGACGCCAGTACGGTTTTAATTCGTTCCTATTCCTGGCATGGGACCTAAACATGCACCCAAGGACACATGTATAATTTTTCTAGCCATTTTGGTGAACTGGAGCATGTGTTTGTAGTTCAGATTTGAATTATGGACATTAAATGCCTAGGAAACTCAATTAGTGTATAAAAAGGCCAAACGAACCCTGAATAAGTTTAAATTTCATCATGGATATCCTGTTGTTCCATGTTGCCCGTAGAAGAAAATATAAGGCGAAAAGAGGCCGTGATTATCATTTCCCCCACAAGGAGGACACGTTTCCCTATCGGAACCACGAGGCTTCTTTGAGAGAAGCTCCGGTTTGTAAGAGGTTTGTAATAAAGCTTGGCCCAAATTGGAGAATGTTTTTACCACGACATATATGCGCCATGACGTGACACCATGCCAACTTCCATGACATTCTGGTGAGTTTAGGATTTACGGGGATTTAAAAACCGAGATTCCAAATGTTTGAGGATGAGCTAGGACGTCGGTATAGTTGTAATTCGTTCCCATTCCTTAAATGAGACCTAAACATGCACCCAAGGACACATGTATAATTTTTCTAGCCATTTTGGTGAACTGGAGCATGTATTTGAAGTTCAGATTTGAATTATGGACATTAAATATGCCTAGGAAACTCAATTAGTGTATAAAAAGGCCAAACGGGCTGTGGATAAGTTTAAATTTCATCACAGATATCTTGTCGTTCAATGTTGCCCATAGAAGAAAATACAAGGTGAAAAGAGGCAGTGATTATGTTTTGACAACAAGGGGAACACGTTTCCCTATCGGAACCACGAGGCTTCTTTGAGAGAAGCTCTGGTTTGTAAGAGGTTTGTAATAAAGCTTGGCCCAAATTGGACAATGTTTTTACCATGACATATATGTTACATGACGTGACACCATGCCTACTTTCATGACTTTCTGGTGAGTTTAGGATTTACGGGGATTTAAAAACCGATATTCCAAATGTTTGAGAACGGGCCAGGACGCCGGTACGGTTTTAATTCATCCCCATTCCTGGCACGGGACCTAAACATGCACCCAAGGACACATGTATAATTTTTCTAGCCATTTTGGTGAACTGGAGCATGTATTTGTAGTTTAGATTTGAATTATGGACATTAAATGCCTAGGGAACTCACTTAGTGTATAAAGAGGCCAAACGAACCCTGAATAAGTTTAAATTTTAGCACGGATATCTTGTCGTTCCATGTTGCCGGTAGAATAAAATACAAGGCAAAAAGAGGCAGTGATTATCGTTTCCCCCACAAGGGGGACACGTTTCCCTATCGGAACCACGAGGCTTCTTTGAGAGAAGCTCCGGTTTGTAAGAGGCTTGTAGTAAAACTTGCACCAAAATGGACGAAAAAAATTCCTCAACATATATGTGCCATGTCGTGACACCATACCAAGTTTCACGATTTTTGGGTGAGTTTTGGATTTACTAGGATTTAAAAATCGAGATTCTTCTCATGAAATGTTTTCAAATAGCACACGGTTCACTCATGAAAGCCGTGTGCGTACCAAACGTGGCCGAGACACCCCCATTCCCCCCGCTGCGGGTGTGATTTGAGTCGTGCGTTCTGATTGACCAGAACCCAAACCCCACAGATCGTACATCTGCACCATTGGATGCTCCCAGATCGAACAACAACCCTCAGCCCTTTCGACAACACAGGCAATACATGGGTAAGCACTGTGCGCATGCGTCATGCTAGCTCACGCTTCCTTCTCTACTACGTTTTCTAAATAGGCTATGGTTTCCCGCCACTGCTCTCATCAGTTTCCCGCCTCTTCACCCGTCGGTTTCCCGCTATCAGTGTCAGTGCTCATTGAAGGCTAGACGATAACACACCCGCCATGCAAATATCACACACATTTTCTAAAAGCACAAATGTGCGTGATAGAAGGGAGTAGGTCCCATAGGGTGACCAGCATGAAACGCCTTGAAGGCAAGGAGGCAATTCCTATCAGCAAGGTGCCGCTTCCCTTTCGCTAGCCTAGTCGAATAGAATGCAGAAGTTAAGCATGCTCGGGCCGGAGTAGTCAAGGGATGGGTGGCCCGGTGGGAAGTTACATATCTCAAGATTCATTTAATCCATATGACACGGTCATTATAGAGATAAATATCTGTTTTGTTACCTTATCTCTATAATGACCTGACATGCTGATTATATAAACCTTGGGATCCTTGTTTTGCTAATTTGTAGACTATGTTTTTATAGGTTATTTTTACTGTAAAATCACCACGACTGCGCAAGCACGAGCAAATGGTGGAGGTACAGGCTTAACCGTGTGCGATGCATGTGCGCTATGAAGTCACCACGACTGCGCAAGCTAAAGGCGGGTAAATTTATTTATAAATTAGGATGAACCCTGTGCGATAGACCAGCTAGCTAGAAATATAAAAACAAACTACCCGCCTTAAGCATTGCAAAAATCGGCACTTCCTCCACTTTTCCTTATTATCATACACACATATTCTTATTGGACGCACGCGATCTTGGGCACTCCCGCCCCGCATCAATTCCTTTACCCAAATTTTAGTAGACGCCATACTTCAACCGTTGCACACACACCGACCTTATAGTAAAATTGTAGTAGCCGAGGCATTTGAACCGTCTCCCTCCCTCGTCCACCACGATCTCCACCCACCATTACTAAAAAATTTCAATAGCCGTGGCGTATCCTACAACACCTCCATCCCCCCTTCACAGTCCCCCACCCGTCCCCTCCCCCCTCGAACCCTAGCTCGCAGCCGCCGCCGGGCCCACCGCCAACCCATGCCGGTCTGCCCGTTCCTCCTAGCTTAGATAATAAAGTTCAGCTTACCCAATGATTCCCATACTGTCGCCCCACTCCCCCGAGTTTTTAGATGAGGCCTGCGGTGTCCCTCCCCGCCAGATCCACATCCCCTGATCCAAAATGTCACAGCCTAAGCTCGACTACGTATCCCGGGGAGCCCGACGAGTGTTCGGCCAAGAAGAGGTTTATCATGGCCTCTCCGGCGGTCGTTGGCGAGGTGGTCGCCATTCACCCCGACCTATCGATCCCGGAGCAACATGTCATCGCGGAAGTTGGCGAAGACGTTGACTACATTGCCATGCCAAAGGCTTCATGTCAGCGGGCTTGTGTATTACTGTATCTCAGGAAAGCTAGCTATGACATCAAGCTCGTCGACAGCGACGGCTTCACGCAGGCCATGTCACACCCCTCTAGTTCAACCGCCATCGATCTCTTTGACGGCCCTGCCGCTGATCTCCTCTGCCAAGCGGTCAGCGACTTGAGACCCTTATACGCCATCGAGCCTAGCCCATTTTGTCATTTCTGAAGGACATGTTCTACGATGGCGGCTTGGGATCCTCAATTGCCAAGTCAGATCTCATCGACCACTACCATGAGGAGGGCACCACAAAGGTTCTTCCAAGGTGAGACAACCCATCTGTGACATTAGAGAGCGCACCATGGGTCTTTGCTCTTCCAACTGGAAGGATCCCATCCATGAAATGTAAGGCAACATCCTATCAGCAAATCTTACCTTCTCTAGCTTGCCAACCTGTAACCTTTGTTGTAGTAGCATTTTCCGTGTGGTGCTATAACTGTGCCGTGTTTAATTACTTCAGTTATGCAAAGATGTATTGTTCAATAGGGCTATGTGATGTTCAAGTATGAATTGTCCACTTCAGTTGCACGAATGGCTATATTTGGTTGTTTATAGTGAGTAGATGCCTTGTTTATCTGTGTTTGGTGTTAGGTTGGTTGTAGTGAGCATTTTTCTAGTTATCGAGCCGATGCCTTGTTTATATGTATTTGGTTCTTAGTTTGGTTGTAGTGAGCATTTGTCCAGTTATCAAGCAGATGCCTTGTTTATCTGTATTTGGTTGTTAGGTTGCTTTTTAGCATTTGTCCACTTTTCAAGCAGATGCCTTGTTTATCTGTATTTGCTTGTTAGGTTGGTTGCAGTGAGCATTTGTCTAGTTTTCAAGCATATGCCCTGTTTATCTGTATTTGCTTGTTAGGTTGGTTGCATTGAGACTGTCCAGTTTTCAATGGCTCTGTTTGGTTGTTATACTGATCATTTATGCCTTGTTTATTTCAGTCATTTACAATGTGTTGTTCATTATGTGCAAGTCAGAACTGTGCTGCTCGACTCCATCAATACTAGCTTGAACGGCTATATTTGGTTCTAGTTATGCCTTGTGTAGTTAACACATGCCCTTTATTTCAGTTTTACACATTTATCTAGTGTGATGTTTAAGCATTACCTATGTTCTATTCATTTTCAACAATACCAATTCAAATTGTAATATTTGATGGCTGTTAAGCCTGCTGTCGGTAACATTGCCTTCCATTTTATATATGCTTTAACAGCATGCTGAAACCAACACATTCAAGCTATCATTTGGAGATGATGTTGTTTACCTTTGCAATATTCGTTTGATGTTAAGGTTGCTGTACTTATCATGCTTTTCCACCACTTATGCAGGACAACAACGGGAGTGGCCACCATTTTCCTCTGAGGTTAGCTTTAGCCCTCATCTTGTAGTCCCCCCGTCGTTCCATAATGTAGTGCATATAGATCCAGGCCTGGACACTTGTTAGCTTCTAATATTGACTTGTTGCTTGTAGGTACATATGCCCTTGGCAAGGATCCACGCATCGACCCTTTTTGCCTATGGGGAAATGAGATATTCATGAACAAGCATCAAGTGAGGAAACATTAGCAAAAAGATACGAATGGTGGAAAGCAAATTATTTGTTTATGCTCTATCCAACACAAAAGTGAGCTGTAGGATGGTAACTACAAACTCCGCAGCCTTCTCTTTTTTACTTCCCATAATGAGTTGTTAGACAACAATGTATGAATCTTTTTCTTTCGAAGTGGTTTCCGAAGCAGTTCACTCAAGATTACATCGTAAATTACATGATTGGTGGAAATGGAATGAAGGTTAAAGTATTTCATCCAGACTACAATGAGCATCAGGAAGTCTTAATGAAGACAGTGAAGGATGGACGAGCAGCCATCACAAGGGGTTGGCCTAGAGTCGTGCGTGCATTACGCATGGAGGAGGGGACAATATGGGCATTCTGCTTCACCTTCTCTAGCAACCAGAATGTCTTTCACCTCTCTCTTTATAGTCTTTAGTACAACTGTTGTTCATCATTCTTTACTTGGTGCTTCTGTAGTTCTTCAGTATATGTACCTGTGCATCGAATTATGCATTCGTGGGTGAACCTATATTTGTAATAAACATGGTTGGATATGAAATAAGTGATTTCCTACTTTCAAATTCAAAACATGTGATTTTTAAATTAGGGATTAATTAGGGATTACAGTACACACGGTTTGCGAAAGCGAAACGTCTGCAATAGACGTGGAGATCAGACACATTTCTAGGATCCACTACGTGTGCGATCAATCTCCACTACACACACAATCACACACGACATCCTCTTGAAAACTGTTTGCGTTACGCCACCTTGCGCAAACGTTTACCACATAAAAAATGTGCGTGATGGACATCCTTTGCCACACAGTTTCTTCTAGGCACCGTGCGTGATGCATTCAACAACACAAACGATAAAATTGTTAATATCGTGTGCAATGGCAATGCTATCACAAACGATTTAACAGAGAAAATTGTGTGTGATGTACCTAAGAAGGGAAACTTTTTCCTTGGAGCGACTGTGTGGGATGTTCATACGAACGAAAACGTTTAGCGGGGACTGACTGTGTGGGATGTACTTACGACCGAAAATGATTTTGTCTGTATAATTGTTTTTTAGCACTACTGTACGTATAACTGTATTTCAGCGCTCGCCGGTCGCACACGACCTCATTTTGCCGAGCGTGTGTGCCAGGAGGGCATATCCCCGATGGTTTTTGGGTCGTGTGGGAAGGACCTCCCTATCGCCGCCACTCACTTGGCGATGGTTCCGAACGCTGTCGTAGAAAGGGGTTAAAAACCGTTTGTATAGCATCGATGCGTACGAGTGTCCCCGCCCCCACCTATATATGTATGTGTGTGTGTAGAGGGAGAGAGGGGAGGACACACCATGATCCCCAAGCCGTGTGCGGTGCCCCGTCTCCCTCTATTCTAGTTCCTCCTCCATCCACATCCATTGTGCTTGGCGAAGCCCTGCTGATAGTTTCACCACCTCCGTAACCAAGCCGTCATGCTACCAGAACTCATCTACTACTTTGCCTCTCTTGCTGATCGAGAAGGCGAGGATGTCATCGAGCTGAACGTGTGCTGGACCTAGAGGTGCCGTATGTTTGGTACTTGATCGGGACGGATCATGAAGGTGTACGACTACATCAACCGCATTGATAAACACTTCCGCTTAGCGATCTACAAGGGTATGTAGATGCTCTCCCCCTCTTGTAGCTATGCATCTCCATGGATAGATGTTGCGTGTGCGTAGATTTTTTTTGTTTTCCATGCAAACGTTCCCCTATAGTGGCATCATGAGCCAGGTCTATGCGTATATATGCATGAGTAGAACACAAGGGAGTTGTTGGCGCTGATGTTCATACTTCTTACTACCAACATCCTATTCTGATTCGGCGGTATTGTGTGATGAAGCGGCCCGGACCAACCTTACATGTCCACATACATGAGACCGGTTCCACCGACTGACATGCAACTTGTTTTGCATAAAGGTGGCTGGTGGGTGTCTATTTATCCTACTTTAGTTGAATCGATTTTGACTACGGTCGGTCCTTGCAGAAGGTTTAAATAGAAAACTTGATAATCACCATTGTGGTTTTGCGTAGGTAAGAACGGTTCTTGCTAGTTGACCGTAGCAGCCACGTAAAACTTGCAACAACAAAGTAGAGGATGTCTAACTTGTGTTTGCAGGGCATGTTGTGATTTGATATGGTCGAGATGTGATGTGGTATATGTTGATGTAGGAGATGATCATGTTTTGTAATAAGTTCATGACTTGCATGTTGATGAGTTCGACAACCGGCAGGAGCCTTAGGGTTGTCTTTAATTATTGTATGACCTGCATGTCAATCACTTAAGCGCCATGTAATTGCTTTACTTTATCGCTATGCGTTAGCAATAGTTGTAGAAGCAATAATTGGTGAGATGATCCCGACATTACGATGGAGATCAAGGTGTCGTGCCGGTGATGATGGGGATCATGCCTATGCTTTGGACATGGAGATCAAAAGCACAAGACGATGATGATGGCCATATCATGTCACATATTTTGATTGCATGTGATGTTTAGCTGTAGGATCGAAAGTATGTCTAGAGGGGGGTGATTAGACTACTTGACCAAATAAAAATCTAGCCTTTTCCCAATTTTAAGTCTTGGCAGATTTTAGCAACTTAGCACAAGTCAAGCAATCATCCTACACATGCAATTCTAAGAGTATAGCAACGGAATGTAAAAACATTGCACATGAAGGTAAAGGGAGGAGTTTGGAGGGAGTAAATGCAATGTACACACAGAGATTTTTGGCGTGGTTTCGATAGGTGGTGCTATCATACATCCACGTTGATGGAGCTTCAACCCACGAAGGGTAATGGTTGCACGAGTCCACGGAGGGCTCCACCCGTGAAGGGACCATGAAGAAACAACCTTGTCTATACCACCATGGCCATCGCCCATGAGGGACTTGCATCACTAGGGTAGATCTTCATGAAGTAGGCGATCTCCTTGGCCATACAAACTCCTTGGTTTAACTCCACAATCTTGTCGGAGGCTCCCAAGTGACACCTAACCAATCTAGGAGATACAACTCTCCAAAAGGTATTAGATGGTGTGTTGATGATGAACTCCTTGCTCTTGTGCTTCAAATGATAGTCTCCCCAACACTCAACTCTCTCTCATGGATTTGGATTTGGTAGAAAGATGGTTTGAGCGGAAAGCAACTTGGGGAAGGCTAGAGAACAAGATTCTTATGGTTGGAATGGAATATCTTGGTCTCAACACATGTGTAGGTGGTTCTCTCTCAGAAAATGTATGCTGGAAGTGTAGGCACATTCTGATGGCTCTCTCCACTAATGGAGTTTGGGTGGAGGGGTATATATAGCCTCCACACAAAATCGAACCATTACACACAATTTACCAAACTCGGTGAGACCGAATCATAAAACTTGGTGGGAACGATCACATAAACTTGGTAGGACCGATTTCTGTAATAGGCAAACATAGAGTTGGTCTGGCAAACTCAGTGGGACCGAATCACTCATTTCGGTGAGACCAAAACGTTACTAAAGGGAAACAGAGAGTTTGCATTGCGAACTCGGTGGGACCGATCGCTCATCTCGGTTGGACCAAAACATTACGAAGAGAAACAGAGAGTTACAATCCCATCTCGGTGAGATCGAAGTGACTAGGGTTTCGGGCAGTGGCTATGTCAAATGAACTTGGTGGCGCCGGATAGATAATTTTGGTGGGGCCGAGTTTGACTTTTGGTTTGGGACATATGTGGATATGAGAAAGTGGTTGAGGGCTTTTGGAGCAAATCACTAAGCATTTTGAGCAAGCAAGCCATTGAGCAACACCTCATCCCCTTTTAATAGTATTGGCTTTTCCTATGGACTCAATGTGATCTTGGATCACTAAAATGAAAATGTAGAGTCTTGAGCTTGAGCCAATATGTGTCCTTAGCATTTTGAGGGGTCCACATTCCTAATCCATGCCATGCCAATCATTGAACTTTCTGAAATGATCATCTTGAAATAGCATTAGTTCAATGAGCTATATGTTGTTAGGAATTACCAAAACCACCCAGGGATAGTTGCACTTTCAATCTCCCCCTTTTTTGTAATTGATGATAACATATAGATCAAAGCTTCGAGAAATGATAATAAGATTTGAAATCTATCGTCGCTATGAGAGGTATGTGATAAGCAAGAGCTCCCCCTAAATTTGTGCATTATTTAAAATTTTCTTTTGAATGCAAATGCACAGTAGATTAGTGTAGCGACCAGACCTCAAACGGTCCAATCTCTGTGCTCAGGTGTCATCCCTGGATCAGTAATGCTGACACCACACAGTACTTGAAGGATTTATAACAGAGTAGCAATCACACAATTATTACATCGAGAGTCTCAAAAGAGAACTTATTACAATAAATATGGCTGAAGGCCATCTAATAACGATAACAACGGAAGGCTTGGAAGATAAGTGAGTCCATCAACTCCAACGGCATCACTGAGTATAGAACCACGACCTAAAAGCACCTTACTCGTCGTCTGAAAAGTCTGCAACATGAACGTTGCAGCCTGAAACGGGTCAGCACATGGAATATGCTGGCAAAGTAACACATAGAGAGCAATGAAAGAATAATGCTATTATATATGCATATTTGGCTGGTGGAAAGCTCTATGGTTACAGTTTTGCGTAAAGCCAATTTTTCCCTACTGCAAAGGAATAATTTTTTTTAACTATCATGGTAGTTGTTAAACATTGAGAATGGTTGACAGCATTCTCAATCCCAATTAAGCATCATCATTAAAACCCAACAAAATTAGTTAGAGTAACATGATGAGATTCACATGATAATCCAAGTACTAGATACTCAAGATGTCCATAACCGGGACACGGCTAACCATGATTAGTTTATACACTCTGGAGAGGTTTGCGCACTTTTCCCCTCAAGACTCGATCTCCTCCGTTGGATTTCTCGCACTACATGGTGTTTGAGAAACGGATGATTGAGACATAGTCTTTTAGAAGCGCTAGCACCTTACGAACGGGTAGACCGTACCAACCTACATCCCCTACATCTTCTAGTCTACCACTGTAAGAGTTCGCATGACTTAGTCAATTATGCTAGAGCCCATAGAAGCTTGTGGCTGCACACTGAAGTTTCTAGCATGAATAATCTCATGATCCCTTTGAGCCTGGGTAGCGGTCCAAAAGAAAACAGGCAATCGCTGGAATACCCAGGTGCCTCAATCCACCCAGATGTGTATTTAAGTTGCCACCTTAGATAACCATTAATTTAACAATCTCACATCTGTCATAGATTTCACTCACCCAATCCACGTCTACTAGCATAGCATGGCATAAAAGCAAATGTAGAAGTAACTCCCAAAGGTTTGATAATAAACAGGTAATAGGTACTACCTCAACTACTTCCCAAACCCACAATTTAATTGGATCCTAATCACGCAATGTGTGAGGGTTGCTCTAATGCAATAAAAACTGGGTAGTAGGATGTATCATCAAAGTGTTACTTGCCTTGCTGATGATCCGCAAAACCTAGCGATTCGAAGTAGCAAGCGGCGCACTCCAGGTACTCTATCGCAAACAAACAAGCATACAATAAGTACTCGACTAATGCACAGGTACAACTCAAATAAGAGATCTAACCAGATAGTTCAACTTAAGAACTCCGGTTGGCAAAAAGAATCAAATCGAACGAAGCAACGAAAGACAAACGGCAAAAGAAACAAGCTTCGTTTACTATTCTGGATCTAGGGCAATTTTTACTGAGGCAAAAACTTGTTTGAGTTTGTTAAACGGAAAGAGCGTTTCGAGAGGCAACTCCAGGCGCTTGAAGCGTCTGATACCGATAAATGAGCAAAAAGTTAAACTAAAACGAACATCGAATCAGAAATCGCGATCAGAAAAATCACGGATTTAATCCGAGATAAAGAAAAAAAGACAAACAGGTTAACGAACGAACGTTCGTTAACAGGAACTAAACGATGAACGCGTTCGGTAAAATGAACGAACGAGCGAACGCTCGCTAAATAAATAAACCGGAGAAAAACCGTTCTATTTAAAAAAACGAAAACTAGGGTTTTCTAAAAAAACCAGAACGGCTTTTCTGAGAAAACCGGCGGCGGCTACCTTGGCTCGGGGCTCCGATGAAGCTCCGGCGGGGCTTTGGGTGGCGGCAGTTGGTGCGGGGCGGTGGCTCCGGGCGGCGGAGGCTGCGGCGGCACGGGCGGCGTGGGGAGGCGGCGGCGGTGTGGGGCTCCAGGGGGGTCCGGCGGGTTATAAAGGGGAGGGGACCGAACTTGGGGAAGGGGGCAGCCTCGGGAGGCGTGTCCTCCCCGGACTCGGCGGCAGCGGCGATCGGGACTCCTGTCCCGATCCAGGCAGGAGGCGGCGGCGGCTGGGCCGGCCTGCTCGGCTGGGCCGGCCTGCTCGGCTGGGCCCTTGGCCGAGTCGGGCGCGGGTCTCTTTTTTTTAAAACAATTTTGCTGAAACTAAAAAAATTTAGAAAAATAAATAAAAATCTAAAAATGCCAAAACAAATTTTCACCATCTAAATAAAATATTTAGAACAGGATGAACATTTTCTTGGCCCTAAATGCAATTTTTGAAAACGTGCAATTTTTCCTAAATTCAAATAAAATAGCAAATAAAACCAAAATAAAATCTTATTTGATTGTTTTATTAAATCCTCAATATTTCTTTATTTTGGGAAAGTCATTTTATTCCCTGTCTCAGAATTTTATAATAGAAATAATTGAAGATAAAATAAATAAAATCAAATGATCCTATTTTTCAAAATTTGAGAAAACTCAAATATGAAAATAACGAAATCCCCAACTCTCTCCGAGGGTCCTTGAGTTGCGTGAAATTTCTAGGATCAACCAAAATGCAAATAAATATGATATGCAATGATGATCTATTGTATAACATTCCAAATTGAAAAATTGGGATGTTACAAACCTACCCCCTTAAGATGAATCTCGCCCTCGAGATTCGGGTTGGCTAGAAAATAGGTGAGGGTGGTCCTTCAATAGATCTTCCTCTCATTCCCAGGTGGCTTCATCCTCCGTGTGGTGGATCCACTGAACTTTGCAAAACTTGATAACCTTGCTACGGGTGACTCAGCTGGCATACTCAAGAATCTTGACTGGTTTCTCTTCATAGGTCAAATCATTGTCCAACTGAATCGCTTCCAGCGGCACAGTATCTCTTAGTGGTATATCAGCCATCTCTGCGTGGCACTTCTTCAACTGGGAAACGTGGAACATGTCATGAATTCCTGACAATCCTTCGGGAAATTCCAACTTGTAGGCTACTTCTCCCATACACTCCAAAACTTTGTATGGTCCCACAAAACATGGCGCTAACTTTCCCTTAACTCCAAAATGCTTAACTCCTCGAAGTGGAGATACTCGAAGATAAACTCGGTCTCCGACTTCGTAAACTGTCTCCTTGCATTTTGAATCTACGTAGCTCTTTTGCCTGGACTGGGCTACCATGAGCCTATCGCGAATCAATTTTACTTTCTGTTCAGACTCCTTAATCAGATCTGGTCCAAACAACTGACGGTCTCCAACTTCATCCCACGACAATGGGGTCCTGCACTTCCTTCCGTACAAGGCTTCGAAAGGGGCCATCTTCAAACTAGATTGATAACTGTTGTTATAAGAGAACTCTGCGTATGGAAAATTCTCATCCCAACTAGATCCGTAATCTAGCGCACAAGCTCTCATCATATCCTCCAAAATCTGATTGACTCTCTCAGTTTGTCCATCTATCTGCGGATGGAAAGCTGTACTGAACTCTAGCCTGGTACCCAAACTTTCATGCAACTGATTCCAGAACTTTGAGGTAAATTGGGTTCCTCTATCTGATACAATGCTTCTTGGAACTCCATGCAGACATACGATTCTGGTCATGTATATCTTTGCCAACTTGGCACTAGTATAGGTAGTCTTCACTGGAATGAAATGAGCTACCATTGTTAAACGATCAACTACAACCCAAATCGAGTCATAGCCTGAACGATTTCTGGGCAATCCTGTAATAAAATCCATGCCTAGCTTATCCCACTTCCATTCGGGTATCGGCAATGGTTGGAGCAATCCTGCTGGCTTCTGATGCTCTGCCTTTACTCTCTGACATACATCACAAACTGCTACATATTCCGCAATATGCTTCTTCATTCCGGTCCACCAAAACGTATCCTTCAAATCCAAATACATCTTGGTATTTCCTGGGTGAATCGAATATGGTGAATCATGGGCCTCTTGCAACTTCCTGATCTCCTGGTCATTGAGCACATAAACACGATCTTCAAACCATAAGGTATCGTGCTCATCCTCACAAAATCCTTTAGACTCTCCTTTGCTTATTTTCCCCTTAATAGAAGCAATCTCCTTATCAGTCTTCTGAGCTTCTCTGATCTTATCCATCAGAATAGACTGAATTTCCAATGCTGCTACATAGTCTCTCAGAACTATCTCCAAACATAGCTCACGAAGATTTTTGGCTAACTCCCTTGGTAAATCTCCCGTCATTAGTGTGTTGACATGACTTTTACGGCTCAACGCGTCAGCTACTACGTTAGCCTTTCCAGGGTGATAATGCAATCTCATATCATAATCCTTGATGAGCTCCAACCATCTCCTTTGTCTGAGATTCAACTCCTTCTATGTGAAAATGTACTTCAAACTCTTGTGATCTGTGTACACCTCACAATGATTTCCAATGAGAAAGTGTCTCCAGGTTTTCAATGCATGCACTACGGCTGCTAACTCCAAATCATGCATAGCATAATTCAACTCATGGGGCTTGAGTTGTCGTGAGGCATATGAAACAACTCTTCCTTCTTGCATAAGCACTGCTCCAAGTCCTCGACGTGAAGCATCGCAATACACCTCATAATCCTTGGTCTGATCTGGCAAAATCAACACAGGTGATGTAACCAAACGTTTCTTCAACTCCTGGAAACTGGCCTCACATTCCTCAGTCCATATGAACTTGGTATCCTTCTTCAACAACTACGTCATAGGCTTTGCAATCTTCGAGAAATTTTCAATGAATCTCCGGTAGTATCCTGCGAGTCCAAGAAAACTCCGGATCTCTCCAACTATTGTTGGTGCTTCCCAATTTGTCACAGTGTCAACCTTGGTGGGATCTACTGCTATACCTTCTCCAGATATAACATGTCCGAGAAATCCAACTTCCTTCAACCAAAACTCACATTTGCTAAACTTGGCATATAACTGATGTTCTCTGAGCTTACCAAGTGCCAAACGCAAATGCTCCTTATGCTCCTCTTCATTCTTCGAGTAAACTAGGATATCATCAATGAACACCACGACGAACTTATCCAAAAACTCCATAAACACTTTGTTCATCATGTTCATAAAATATACAGGTGTGTTAGTCAGACCAAATGACATAACATTATACTCATACAGCCCATACCTGGTGGTAAAAGTCGTCTTAGGTATATCCTGTTCTCGAATCTTCAACTGATGGTATCCTGATCGCAGATCGATCTTGGAAAATACCTTAGCTCCTTGTAATCGATCAAACAGATCATTGATCATCGGTAGTGGGTACTTGTTCTTGATGGTTACTTCATTCAATCCTCGATAATCAACAACCATCCTTAACGATCCATCCTTCTTCTCCACTAGAAGTACTGGCGATCCCCAAGGTGAAGAACTTGGACGAATATAACATTTATCCAGTAACTCCTTAATCTGCTTCTTAATCTCTTCCAAATCCTTTGCGGGCATCCTATATGGTCTCTTAGATATTGGCCCTGTGCCTGGGAAAAGCTCAATCAAAAACTCAATATCTCTATCCGGTGGCATGCCTAGCAACTCTTCTGGAAATACATCAGGGAAATCCTTCACTACTGGTACTTCCTCCTGCACAACTCCTGTTAGGCAATTTACTTGATTCCTTTTTGGCACATGCCGGGATACATACTTGATCCTTCTCCCTTCTGGGGTGGTAAGCAAAATTGACTTACTGGCACATTCAGTGGTCCCTTCATACTTCGATAAGCAATCCATGCCTAATATCACATCCAATCCTTGAGATTCCAATACTATTAGGTCTGAGGGAAATACGTAGTTACCAATCCTTAATGGTAATCAATCACACCATAGACTAGCCATATACTCTACTCCAGGCGAGGTTACTAACATGGGTGACCTAAGGGCTTGGGTTGGCAGTTTATACTTATCCACAAATCCCCTTGATATGTATGAATGCGATGCACCAGTATCAAAAAGAACGAGTGCAGTAAATGACTTAACCAAAAACTTACCTATTACTGCATCGGGCTGGGCTTCAACCTCCTCCACATTTACGTGGTTCACCTGTCCCCTGTTGAAAGGGTTCGGCTTCTTCCCAGAGCTTCCATTGCCATTTCCATTCTGGGCTTGAGGACATCCATTAGCGTAATGTCCGGTCTTCTGGCACTTAAAGCAAGTGACTTGGCTCAGGTCTCTCTTGGCTGGGGTTGATGGGTTTGTACTGTTCTGGCCGTTGCTTCCTCCATTCCCATTACCATTCTTGGTTCCATTATGATTGTGTGAGCTACCTCCTCCATGGATATGCTGAAAATGTCCTCCCGGTCTAGGGGTAAAACGTGGCTTCTGCTGAGCTCCAGAATTGTACTTCCCTTGTCCATACTTCCTCTTGCGGTTCTCAATTTTCCGCTGCTTCCCTTCAATCATGAGAACACGATCTACCAACTCCTGGTTGTTGTTGAAGGTTGCTACCATCAACTGCATGCTCAACTCATCATTCAGTCCTTCCAGAAACTTCTCCTGCTTAGCTGCATCCGTAGCAATGCCATCTGGGGCATAACGCGCTAGCTTACTAAAGTCCTCCACATACAGGCCAACTGTCCGCCCTCCTTGGTGCAAGTTGCGAAACACGCTTCTTCATGGCCATAGCTCCTGCTGAAACATGGGCAGTACGAAAAGCCTGCTGAAACTGGTCCCATGTGACAGTGTCGACATGGAAAGTGGCTGTGAAATTCTCCCACCATGATGTTGCAGGTCCTTCAAGCTGATGTGCGGCAAACTTCACCTTTTCCGCATCTGTGCATCCTACCGTGGTCAACTCCCTTGCTGTCTTGCGGATTCAATCATATGCTACTATTGGCTCGGTGCTACTGGAAAACACCGGCAGATTCAGCCTAAGAAAACGGGCTAAGTGGTCAACAGGTGGTGGTGGTGGGTTGTTGTTGTTGTTCCCCTGATTCTGATTCTGGACTAGCAACTGCATCAATGTGTTCTGCTGCTGGATCAACTGGGTGAGCTCCGATGGAAAGGTAAATCCAGGGTCACGTCTCGGAGGCATCTGAGGGTTTAGAAAAGATGAGATTTAAGAATAGAGAGGGGTCTAGAGAGAAAACATGCACATGAGGCAAAAGCAAACAATTCACTTCATTCAATCAAACAAGGGCATACAATCGATCTAGCTATCGCAAAAGTGCTCGGACTACTATATTTACATGGTGGACTACTACTACTGTTGGGGTGGTCTACTAGAAATATTCTTCGGTTGCAGACTCCATGATATCTGCTCCAGCTTCATCAACATAGTCATCATCACTATTATCTGGATCCGAGTCAGTGTCGTCGATGATGATGTAGTCTTCTGGGCAAATCTCCTTGGGTTCTTCGTCTTCTTCTACTGGTGTAGGGCCTCCCATAAATATTCCAATCTTCTTGATCAGATCATTATTCTTCTCCACTAATACTTCGATTTCCTCTTCATAATCTTCATGTGTAGCCTTGAGTTCTTCCTCCAGTTCCTTGATTCTTGTCCTTGCCTTCTTCAGATCTATCATGTCGGTGCACATCTGGTTCTCCTGACGTCGAATGTGTTGGTTTAACTCTTGGATAAAAGCTGCAATTGATCTATCCTTCTTTATGCTGATCATCTCCCAATGCTCATCTCGGCGCCCACAAATCTGGTAGATAGTATCCTTGAGATCATTGTGGTAAACTTCTCCAATGCGTCCCATGACGATGTGAGCTGCCATGCTCTTTCCTAGACTCCATGTTGGTGCATCAAAGGAAAACTCTATGGGCTCGGTGACTGGCATGAACGTCCTTCCTGGAACTTGAACTTGAATCATCCAACGCTCTTTTTCAGGTAATGTGGCGTTGTAGGTTCCGGTGAAGCTTGGTACTCCTATGTTCAGATATTTAGTGACTTCCTTCAAGTGACGTCCAAAGGGTGTATCTTCATCCGGTTGCGTGAACTTGTTCCTTGCATCCGCCATCCTAAAAGAGTAGAAAATATGAGGAGTTAGAATGAGAAGAGAGTAGTGATCTAGGGCTTTAGCATAGTGGTCGTGTCCTATAGTCAGCGTGTGCTCTGATACCTCTTGTAGCGACCAGACCTCAAACGGTCCAATCTCTGTGCTCAGGTGTCATTCCTGGATCAGTAATGCTGACACCACACAGTACTTGAAGGATTTATAACAAAGTAGCAATCACACACTTATTACATCGAGAGTCTCAAAAGAGAACTTATTACAATAAATATGGCTGAAGGCCATCTAATAATGATAACAGCAGAAGGCTTGGAAGATAACTGACTCCATCAACTCCAACGGCATCACTGAGTATAGAACCACGACCTAAAAGCACCTTACTCGTCATCTGAAAAGTCTGCAACATGAACGTTGCAGCCCGAAACGGGTCAGCACATGGAATATGCTGGTAAAGTAACACATAGAGAACAATGAAAGAATAAGGCTATTCTATATGCATATTTGGCTGGTGGAAAGCTCTATGGTTACAGTTTTGCGTAAAGCCAATTTTTCCCTACTGCAAAGGAATAATTTTTTTAACTATCATGGTAGTTGTTAAACATTGAGAATGGTTGACAACATTCTCAATCCCAATTAAGCATCATCATTAAAACCCAACAAAATTAATTAGAGTAACATGATGAGATTCACATGATAATCCAAGTACTAGATACTCAAGATGTCCATAACCGGGGACACGGCTAACCATGATTAGTTTATACACTCTGCAGAGGTTTGCGCACTTTTCCCCACAAGACTCGATCTCCTCCATTTGATTTCTTGCACTACATGGTGTTTGAGAAACGGATGATCGAGACATAGTCTTTCAGAAGCGCTAGCACCTTACGAACGGGTAGACCGTACCAACCTACATCCCCTACATCTGCTAGTCTACCACTATAAGAGTTCGCACGACTTAGTCAACTATGCTAGAGCTGATAGTAGCTTGTGGCTGCACACGGAAGTTTCTAGCATGAATAATCTCATGATCCCTTTGAGCCTGGGTGGCGGTCCAAAAGAAAACAGGCAATCGCTGGAATACCCAGGTGCCTCAATCTACCCAGATGTGTATTTAAGCTGCCACCTTAGATAACCATTAATTTAACAATCTCACATCTGTCCTGGATTTCACTCACCCAATCCACATCTACTAGCATAGCATGGCATAAAAGCAAACGTAGAAGTAACTCCCAAAGGTTTGATAATAAACAGGTAATAGGTACTACCTCAACTACTTCCCAAACCCACAATTTAATTGGATCCTAATCATGCAATGTGTGAGGGTTGCTCTAATGCAATAAAAACTGGGTAGTAGGAGGTATGATCAAAGTGTTACTTGCCTTGCTGATGATCCGCAAAACCTAGCGATTCGAAGTAGCAAGCAGCGCACTCCAGGTACTCTATCGCAAACAAACAAGCATACAATAAGTACTCGACTAATGCACAGGTACAACTCAAATAAGAGATCTAACCAGATAGTTCAACTTAAGAACTCCGGTTGGCAAAAAGAATCAAATCGAATGAAGCAATGAAAGACAAACGGCAAAAGAAACAAGCTTCCTTTACTATTCTGGATCTAGGGCAATTTTTACTGAGGCAAAAACTTGTTTGAGTTGGTTAAACGGAAAGAGGGTTTCGAGACGAAAATCCAGGCGCTTGAATCCCCTGATTCCGATAAACGAGCGAAAAGTTAAACTAAAATGAACATCAGATCAGAAATCGCGATCAGAAAAATCATGGATTTAATCCGAGAAAAAGAAAAAAAACGACGAACAGGTTAACGAACGAACATTCAATAACAAGAACTAAACGATGAACGCGTTCGGTAAAACGAACGAACGAGCGAACGCTCGCTAAATAAATAAATCGGAGAAAAACTGATCTATTTAAAAAAACAAAACTAGGGTTTTCTAAAAAAACCGAAAGGAATTTTCTCAGAAAACCGGCAGCGGTGGCTACCTCGGCTCGGGTCTCTGGCGAAGCTCCGGCGGGGCTCCGGGCGGCGGCAGGGGCGGCAAGCGGCACGGGGCGGCGTCTGCGGCATGCGGCGGCGGCTGCGGCGGCGCGGGCGGCGTGTGGAGGCAGCGACAGTGTGGGGCTCCAGGGGGGTCCGGTGGGTTATAAAGGGGGGGGGGGACTTGGGGAAGGGGGCGGCCTCGGGAGGCGTGTCCGCCCCAGACTCGGTGGCGGCGGCGATCGGGACTCCTGTCCCAATCCGGGCGGGAGGCGGCTGGGCCGCCTGCTCGGCTGGGCCCTTGGCCCAGTCGGGCGCGGGTCTCTCTCTTTTTTTAACAATTTCGCTGAAACTAAAAAAAATTCTAGAAAAATAAATAAAAATCTCGAAATGCCAAAACAAATTTTCACCGTCTAAATAAAATATTTAGAACGAGATGAACATTTTTCTTGGCCCTAAATGCAATTTTTGAAAATGTGCAATTTTCCCAAATTCAAATAAAATAGCAAATAAAACCACAATAAAATCTTATTTGATTCTTTTATTAAATCCTCAATATTTCTTTATTTTGGGAAAGTCATTTTATTCCCTCTCTCAGAATTTTATAATAGAAATAATTGAAGATAAAATAAATAAAATCAAATGATCCTATTTTTCAAAATTTGAGAAAACTCAAATATGAAAATAACGAAATCCCCAACTCTCTCCGAGGGTCCTTGAGTTGCGTGAAATTTCTAGGATCAACCAAAATGCAAATAAATATGATATGCAATGATGATCTATTATATAACATTCCAAATTGAAAATTTGGGATGTTACAATTAGGATCATGGGTTAATCTTCCATGTCACATACATCTTGGTGGAGCGTTCAAAATGATAGAAAGTAAAAACATGCTCTCATCACCACGCAAAGTGAATGATCATATAAGAGATATAAGGATAACATCATCCAAGCACAAGTATTATTGTAGGATATGATCAAACACATGATCAAACAAGTATCTCGCACACAGGCATAGAGTATTAAGCAAGCACACACAAGAGTATCAACTAAATAGCAAGAGAGCTAAAAGAAGCAAAAGCACTCTCTCTCTCGAAGCCTATGATCTATACATTTCTCCCCCTTTGGCAGCAAATTACCAAAAAGTTTGAAAATGCATAATGCTATGTGTATCTCTAGGCTTGATCTTCGGGAGGAGGTGTTGAGAGGACTCCAAGGACGAAAGCATCTGTAGAAGTGGTTGGAGCTAGTGGAGTTGCAACTGGAGGTGGCGCTGAAGCTGTGGCTGCTGGTGCTGATGTGGTAGCTCTCGTGTCAGCCATGGGCACTGCAGCAGACCTCTGACCTCTGGGCACTCTATGAAAGGCATCTGTGGTAGCCAGCCCTTTCCTCTCCTCAGCTTCTTCTCAGAGCTACTCAATAGCTGTCTGCATCTCTGTCACTTTAAGATCAAGGTCACATAACTTGGTCTCAATGATCCTCTCCAAGCTCTCCTGATTTTTGTTCAGGGTGGCCAAGCCCTTCTCAATCCTCAAAGTTTCTTGAATCACATAAGCAAGTTGATCTTGTTTTCACTTTAGGAACACTTGAGATGCCTCTTCAACACTTGGCATCTTTTCATCCTTTTCAACCTTTGCCTTCTCTCTCTTTTCTTGTGCTTGCACAAATGTAGGATCTTCTTCATTCATGACAACAGTGTTGTCCTCAAAATCTGGTCTCAAAGGTAGATGCTCCTTGTCCAAAAGATATGTGCCTGTGCCCATCTTGGAGTTGATGAGCACCTAAATATGTGGAGCATACCCACAAGATCTCTTCTGATCTGCAGTTGTCCTCTTGATTGTTTCAACAATGAGGCTCATAACTTTGAATTTCTAAGGCACATCAAATATCTACATCAAGTTGATTGAATGACCTTTGATCATCTTGTGATATCCAGATTTGGGAAACAATGTATGCCTCAATATAGTGTTGATAGTAGCTAATCCAGACAACAAATAATGTACAGACCCAAGCTTTTGAGTTTCCAAAGCTTTGTCTAGGATCTCCTTGTACATGTTGGCCATAGAGTTGTGGTCTTTCTTCTTCTTGGCATAGACATCCAAGTCATCTTCATGCTCTTCAGGGGCATTGATCAATTTAGCCCACTCATCAATAGTAGATTGGTACCTTGTACCCTCATACATCCAAACTATTCTTCCATCTGGATAGAAATGAGCTGTAGAATAAAATTGCATAATGAGCTCATCATTCCATTTGGTAAGCTCCTGCTCCACAAACTTGTCTACTCCACATGATCTGAAGCTCTCATGCACTCCTGGAAAGTGGTCTTCATTCTCATTGATGTACTCCCAATTAGCCCATTTCATATCACAAACTATGGGCTTATTGTCAAGCAATATGGTTTCATAGAAATATTGCTGCTCTTTGGTATGGAACCTATAGTCCACAACAGTCTTTCTACTCACAACATAAGGGTCACTTTGTCTCCAAAGTCTGAGACCTGCATCCTTCCTGATGCTCATGTCTTCTGCCACTTGATGGCTGTCATCATGATCTAGAATTTTTGGTTTGAGCTTCCTAAGCACTTGGGCTTCAGCATCCTCTTCATCAATCTCAGGCACTGGGGCCTTGTTCTTCTCAGCAGAAGAAATGTTCCTTGTGCTTCTATTGGGCTTTGAAGTCTTTGAAGCTTGAGCAGAAGCTTTGGGGGCAATCTTGGGCTTAGAAGGTGCAGCCCCAGACTTGATGGCACCCCCATCAGCTTTTGAGACTTTGATGCTGGTGCAACATCTTCTTCTTCTTCCTCTGGATCTTCCATCATAGAAGCTTTTCCAATGACTTTGGCCATAGTTTTGTTGACCCTCTCCTTCCTCTATTTGTCTTCACCAGCAGCCTCTTCAGTTGACTTAGAGGTTTCAACAGTTGAGGCCCTGGACTTTAAGGTTGGCACCCTCTTTGTAGGGGCCTTGTTGTGAATACCATGTTTTGTTGCAGCAACAGTTCCACATTCCTTCTTTAGTACTTTCTTCCTGGAGCTTACTTCCTCCTCAGCACCACATAGTCCTCATCCTCTAAGTCAGAATTCCTCTTCTTTCTCTACCTAGTAGCTGCTTTGGGCAAATTGCTTGGAGTGCTCCTGCCGCCATCATCATAGCTGCTAGAGGGACTACTGCCCTCACTCATGTTCACTTGCTCTTCTGACTTGTTTTGGCTATCACTCTGATCAGACATACTGGCAAAGCAAACTGACAGCAGAGCCTGTGCATAGATATAGATGAGGTAGAGTGGATGAGCATCACAAAGTGCAGAGTTTTTGCAAAACAAATGAGTCGAAAACTTAGTTTTAGTTCTCCATAGGAAGTATTTCGTAGCTACCGACTTGTTAAACTCGGTGACACCGAAGCAACTTTTGGAGTCTAAACTAGTGAACTCAGTCAGACCGAGTCACAATTCGGCAACTCTGAGATTGCTAGGGTTTCACAGAGAGTTGAACTCGGTCACACCGATTTGCAACCTTCGGTCAATCCGAAAAGTGCAAGTGCTATGGCCTAGGCCATATCGGTGAGACCGATTTCTACAACTCAGTCGGTCCGAGATGAGTTCGGTGGAAACCTAACCCTAAATTTTCGAATCAAACATTATCTAATTGGAGGTTTTCTTTGGACAGATTGATCTCATACGTGGTAAGAAACATGGCATTGACCTTGTGCTTAGAATCGGAGGTAAAAAGAATGCACAAGGGGTCAAACTCATACCCTAGTTCGGTGATGAGCTCGCTGAGGCGGCAACGGCGGCGTTGAAATCTGTTGGCGGCGATGGAAACCAGCGGCGGGATGTCACTTGTGACGAGGAGACGATCTGGAGACCCGAGGCGATAGAGCATGACACGCGCGGGATGAAGGGTTTTGGAGAAATTTCCAAAACTCAACCCGTCGGTATATGTATCCCGACCCGGTCGGTGTGACCGAGCGGAACAACTCGGTGGCACCGAGATGCAGAATCGCAAGCAGTTAATGCAACTCGGTGTGACCGAAGAGTTCTAATCGGTTGCACCGAGATTGAAAACCTAGATCAACTCAGTGAACTCAGTTTGACCGAAGTGGATGGATCGGTCAGATCAAAATGCACAGAGAGGTTTTGGAAGTTTAAGTCTATGACGAATCGGGGACTCTGAGTGCTCCTCACACAGAGTGGTTCGAATCCGACTAGATCAAACTTTGTGATGTAGCATGAATAGAGATTGAGACGAGAAAAGCATATATAGCTAGAGGGAGTTCTTAGGCATTCTTGTCCATCCATTTGGCAAAAGAGAAAAAGCCAAACAATCAAAGCAACAAATGGATGTCCTCGAATGGGTAAAATATGCAATCAACATGCTCACACCATAAGATGGCAAATGAAATATGTGACAAAACATGCACAAACACTCTAGCATCTATCAAGCAATTAGCGATGACTAGGTCATCTGTATATGAGTATATTGACCTAGGAGTCAAACGAGAACATTTGATCATAGGTCATACTCATCGTTAAAGCACAAGTGGGGTTACCACTTTTACATAAAGCATTGTTGTGTTCACATCATTAGAGTTGCTTTAGCTCAATTGTTAGAGTAAAGCTCCCCCTAGATGTGATATCGCCCCTAGAGGGATGAACTAACCTTGGGTTTTGTCGAGGATGACTTCATGTAGATGTTGAAGATGTGGATGCTCAATGTTGATGTAGATCATTTGGAGAAATCCATTGGAGTGAGTTGCACTTTCAATACCTACACGGATTAGTCCCACAAGGAACAAACAAGGATATCCATAGACATAGAATGAAGTTCATACAAGATGATGTAACCTCCCAATTTTCAATTTGGATGTTAATCATTAGGTTATCTTATGCATCCATGCTCTTTGCATTTTTAATTCGTTTTATTTTGACATTTTGATCCTAGAGACCTTAAGCAACTCAAGGACCATTTGAGAGAGTTGGAGGTTTTCATAAAAATCCTTTTTTTGAATTTTCAAAATTGGTAAATTGGATCAAGATGATTTTTATTTGAAATTATTTTTCCAATTATTTCGAAATAAATAAAATAATGAGAGAAAATAATATGACTTCTTCAAAACAGAGGAAATAATGGAAATTTAATTTTAAATAAAAATATATTTTTAATTGAATTATTTTATTTGAGATTTTATTCGGTTAAATTAGGAAAAATTACATGTTTCAAAATTACATTTTAGCCCAGAAAAATGTTCATTTTGTCCCAAATATTAGGAGAGACTGTGAAAGTTATTTTTGGGATTTTAGGATTTTTATTTATTTTATTTTGAATATTTTTTCGTTTCAGCGAAATTATTATTATTTTTTAAAAAAACTTCGACCGACTGGGCCGAAGCCCAGCCGGCCCGCCAGCGCCGGCGCCGCCGAGTTCGCCTCCCGCACGTGACGCACCGCCACCGCAGTCCGAGCCGGACTCCTCTCCGCCGTGGCCTCGCCTTGCCCCCTCCCCAAGCCGGCCGCCAACCCTCCTCTTAAATACCGCACTGCCACCCCACCCTCCTCACCAGCCGCCGTGCCGCCGCCACAGCCCCGCCTCCCACCGCACGACTCCACCGCCGCTTTGCGCCGCCATTGCCGCCGCGCCGCCCAGCAGCCACACGCCGCCCGCGTCGCCTCCCACCGACGCCGGAGCCACCCAGCGCCGACGCCCGCCGCCCCTCTTGTCGGAGTTCGCCGCCACTGCCGTCATTTCCCATCCTCCACCGATTTTCGCTGAAAACCGCTGAACCGGTTAAAACCGAAGAAACCCGACCTATTTTTATAAAAGTTTGGTTTATTTTGTTTAGATCAGTCTTATTTTAGGTTCCGTTAATTAACGAACGTTCACCCGATTAGTTTTTTTAACGAACGAATTCATTTGTCAGCTTCTGTTAGTGGAGTTCGTCCGCTAGATTTTTCTTTTTAATTTAATTTTTGGTCAGGGACCTATCCGTAATTTTTCTTTGCAGATTAGTCCCTGATTTTCAAAGCTTCACTACTTTTTGCTCGTTTATCCAAATCCAGTGAAACCAACGCCAAAATCTTCTTCTTATTCCCCTCTGTCCAGATAATCAACTTGAACATGATTTTGAAAATTTAAAATTTGGTTTCAAAAAGATTTGAATTCGAACATATTTTGATCGTAGTTTGAGTTTCATAACTCCGATTCGACTAATTCTTTTTGCAAATTGAAGCTCTTCACTTGAAATTTTAGTTTAGATCTTTTATTTTGGTTTTACATTTTAATCCTATGCTTGAGTGCCTACATATACTATTGTTTGTTCACGATAGAGTTTCCGGAGTGCGAGGTTTGCTACTACGAATCTCTAGGGTTTTCCGACCGTCAGCAAGGCAAGTAACACTTTGATCATATCCCTTTGTTACCCAGTTTTTATGCATTAGTTTCAACCCTCCAACACTTTACATCAGTAGGTTGTGGTAACGTGTGGGTATTGGGAAGTAGTTGATGAGGTAGGAACCTATTGCCTTACATTCAAACCCAGGGTATTGCCAAGTTATGTTTGCATTACTTTTCTATGCTCGTAGACGTGGATTGGTTTGTGAGATTCATGAAAGATGTGAGAGTTAATATTTTTAACTAAGGGAAACTTAAGGTGGCTACTTTAATACACAACTGGGTGGAATGGTTGGGGCACCCTGGAGAACCCAGTGGTTTGCCCGGGCACCTGGAGCAATCTAGTGTTGTCCTAGGATATCCTGGAGTACCCGTGTGATCATCCTATGGAATGCCACCCAGGCTCAAAGGGAACATAAGATTATTCATGATAGAAACTTCCATGTGCATCCACAAGCCATTATGGGCTTTGGCATAGTTGAGTAAGTTGTGTGACCTCTTTCAGTGGTAGGCTAGCAGATGTAGGGGAAGTAGGTGGTAATGTCTACCTAGAGTAAAGAGTTAATGCTTCAAAAAGACTATGTCTCGATATTTTGATCAAGGATGTGGTCGAGTCTTGTGGGGAAAAGTGCGCAAACCTCTGCAGAGTGCATAAACTAATCATGGTTAGCCGTGTCCCCGGTTATGGACATCCTGAGTATCTGGTATTTGAATTATTGATTCGATCTCATCACTTATTTAATAAAACTGTTGGGTTATAATTATTATTTTGGGATTGAGTTGGAGGAACCTTATCAATAATTTCATTAAACTTTGTAGTTAAATAAAATATACTCCTTTGTTGTAGGGAAAAACTAGCTTCATGCAAATGACAACCGTAGAGCCTCCACCGGCCAAATATGCATGTAGCGATGGTTCTTATTTGTCCATTGTTCTATGGTATTATCTTGCCAGCATATTCCATGTGCTGACCTACATGGATGCAACGTATCATGTTGTAGAATTTTTAGACAAATAGTAAGGTGCGATAGGTCATTGTCATGCACTCAATTTTTCCGTGGAGTTGGATGGACTCACTTATCTTCAAAGCTTCCGCAGTTATCTTATTTGGTCATTGTAATAAGTACTCTTTTTGAGACACTCGTGTAATAGGTGTGTGATTGAACTCTGTTATAAATCCCCGAGTACTGTGTGTGTCAGTAATACCGATCCAGGGATGACACTTAAGAACAGAGAATACGGTCCATTGGGATCGGGTCGCTACAAGATGGTATCAGAGCACACGCTGACTGTAGGACACGACCACTAGGAAAATCCACATGATACTCTTCTCCATTTCTACTCTATAGATGGCGGACCCAAGGAACAAGTTCACTCAACCAGATGACGATACACTTTCAGACGACACTGAAGGAAATATGCCCTAGAGGCAATAATAAAGTTGTTATTTATATTTCCTTATATCATGATAAATGCTTATTATTCATGCTAGACTTTTATTAACCGGAAACTTGATACATGTGTGAATACATAGACAAACAAACTGTCCCTAGTATGCCTCTACTTGACTAGCTCATTAATCAAAGATGGTTAAGTTTCCTAGCCATAGACATGTGTTGTCATTTGATGAATGGGATCACATCATTAGAGAATGATGTGATGGACAAGACCCATCCGTTAGCTTAGCACTATGACCGTTTAGTTTTTTGCTATTGCTTTCTTCATAACTTATACATGTTCCTATGATTATGAGATTATGTAACTCCCAAATACCGAAGGAACACTTTGTGTGCTATCAAACATCAAAACGTAACTGGCTGATTATAAAGATGCTCTATAGGGGTCTCCAATGGTGTTTGTTGAGTTGGCATAGATCGAGATTATGATTTGTCATGCCATGTATCGGAGAGGTATCTTTGGGCCCTCTCGGTAATGCACATCACTATGAGCCTTTCAAGCAATGTGACAAAAGAGTTAGTTGCAGGATGATGCATTACTGAACGAGTAAAGAGACTTGCCAGTAATGAGATTGAACTAGGTATGATGATACCGACGATCGAATCTCAGGCAAGTAACATACCGATGACAAAGGGAACAACGTATGTTGTCATGCGGTTTGACCGATAAATATCTTCATAGAATATGTAGGAGCCAATATGAGCATCAAGGTTCTGCTATTGGTTATTGACCGGATATGTGTCTTGGTCATGTCTACATAGTTCTCGAACCCATAGGGTCCGCACGCATAACGTTCGATGACGACTTGTATTATGAGTTATGTGATTTGATGTACTGAAGTTTGTCCGGAGTCCCAGATGAGATCACAGACATGACGAGGTGTCTCGAAATGGTTGAAACGTAAAGATCGATATATTGGATGGCTATATTTGGACATCGGAAAGGTTCCGAGTGATTCGGGTATTTTCGGAGTACCGGAGAGTTACGGGAATTCGCCATGGAAGTAGTGGGCCTTAATGGGCCATACAGGAAAGGAGAGAAGGGCCTCAAGGGGTGGCCGCGCGCCCCTCCCATGGCAAGTCCGAATTGGACTAGGGAGGGGGCGTGATGTCTACTACACAACCTTCTTTTTGTAAACGTTGTTGGGCCTCCAAGTGCAGAGTTTGTAGGACAGTAACAAATTTCCCTCAAGTGGATGATGTAAGGTTTATCAATTTGTGGGAGGCGTAGGATGAAGATGGTCTCTCTCAAACAACCCCGCAACCAAATAACAAAGAGTCTCTTGTGTCCCCAACACACCCAATACAATGGTAAACTGTATAGGTGCAGTAGTTCGACGAAGTGATGGTGATATAAGTGCAATATGGATGGTAGATAAAGGTTTTTGTAATCTGAAAAAAACAGAAAGGTAACTAATGATAAAAGTGAGCACAAACGGTATTGCAATGCATTGAAACAAGGCCTAGGGTTCATACTTTCACTAGTGCAAGTTCTCTCAACAATAATAACATAATTGGATCATATAACTATCCCTCAACATGCAACAAAGAGTCACTCCAAAGTCACTAATAGTGGAGGACAAACGAAGGGATTATTGTAGGGTACGAAACCACCTCAAAGTTATTCTTTTTGATCGATCTATTCAAGAGTTCATACTAGAATAACACCTTAAGACACAAATCAACCAAAACCCTAACATCACCTAGATACTCCAATGTCACCTCAAGTATCCGTGGGAATGATTATACGATATGCATCACACAATATCGGATTCATCTATTCAACAAACACAAAGAACTTCAAAGAGTGCCCCAAAGTTTCTATCGGAGAGTCAAGACGAAAACGTGTGCCGACCCCTATGCATAAGTTCGCGAGGTCATAGAACTCGCAAGTTGATAACCAAAACATACATCAAGTGGATCACGTGATATCCCATTGTCACCACTGATAAGCACATGCAAGACATACATCAAGTGTTCTCAAATCCTTAAAGACTCAATCTGATAAGATAACTTCAAAAGGAAAAACTCAATCCATCACAAGAGAGTAGAGGGGGAGAAACATCATAAGATCCAACTATAATAGCAAAGCTCGCGATACATGAAGATCGTGCCGAATCAAGAACACGAGAGAGAGAGATCAAACACATAGCTACTCATACATACCCTCAGCCCCGGGGGTGAACTACTCCCTCCTCATCATGGAGAACGCCGGGATGATGATGATGGCCAGCAGAGAGGGATTCCCCCTCCGACAAGGTGCCAGAATGGGTCTAGATTGGTTTTCGGTGGCTACGGAGGCTTCAGACGGTGGAACTCCCGATCTAGGTTTCTTTCTGGAAGTTTCTGTATATATAAGAGGTTTTGGTGTCGAGAACAAGTCAGGGGGGTCTCTGGGCTGTCCACGAGGCATGGAGGCGTGCCCAAGGGGGGTGGGTGCGCCCCCACCCTCGTGGGCAGCCCGAGACTCTGCTTGCCCAACTCTTTTACTCCATGGCCTTCTTCTGGTCCAAAAATAAGCCCCGTCAAGTTTCAGGTCAATTGGACTCCGTTTGGTTTTCCTTTTTTGCGATACTCAAAAACAAGGAAAAAACTGAAACTAGCACTCGGCTCTAGGTTAATAGGTTAGTCCCAATCATATAAAATAGCATATAAATGCATATAAAACATCATAGATGGATAATATAATAGCATGCAACAATCAAAAATTATAGATACGTGGAATGATCCCTGACATATTTATCAATATAATCTTATTTATTGTGGCAAGAATATTCAGATCCATAAGATTCAAGACAGAAGTTTAATATTGACATAAAAACAATAATACTTCAAGTATTCTAATAATTAAATTATGTCTTATCAAAATAACATAGCCAAAGAAAGCTTATCCCTACAAAATCATATAGTTTGGCCATGCTTCATTTTCGTCACACAAAATGCTGCCATCATGCACAACCCCGATGACAAGCCAAGCAATTGGTTCATACTCTTTAACGCGCTTCAGCCTTTTCAACCCTCATGCAATACATGAGCGCAAGCCATGGACATAGCACTATGGGTGGCATAGAGTATGATGATAGGGGTTATGTGAGAAGACAAGAAAAAAGAGAAAGTCTCACATTGACGCAGCTAATCAACGGGCTAGGGAGATGCCCATCAGTTGATGTCAATGCAAGGAGTAGGGATCGCCATGCAATGGATGCACTAGAGCTATAAATGTATGAAAGCTCAACAAAAGAAACTAAGTGGGTGTGCATCCAACTTGCTTGCTCACGAAGACCTAGGGCATTTTGAGGAGGCCCATCGTTGGAATATACAAGCCAAGTTCTATAATGAAAAATTCCCACTAGTATATGTAAGTGACAAAATAAGAGACTCTCTATCATGAAGATCATGGTGCTACTTTGAAGCACAAGTGTGGAAAAAGGATAGTAACATTGTCCCTTCTCTCTTTTTCTCTCATTTTTTTATTTGGGCCTTCTCCTTTTTTTCCTTTGGCCTCTTTTTTTCGTCCAGAGTCTCATCCCGACTTATGGGGGAATCATAGTCTCCATCATCCTTTCCTCACATGGGACAATTCTCTAATAATGTTGATCATCACACTTTTATTTGCTTACAACTCAAGAATTACAACTCGATACTTAGAACAAAATATGACTCTATGTGAATGCCTCCGGCGATGTACCGGGATATGCAATGAATCAAGAGTGACATGTATGAAAAATTAGCATGGTGGCTTTGCCACAAATACATGTCAACTACATGATCATGCAAGGCAATATGACAGTGATGATGCGTGTCATAATAAACGGAACGGTGGAAAGTTGCATGGCAATATATCTCGGAATGGCTATGGAAATGCCATAATAGGTGGGTATGGTGGATCTTTTGAGGAATATATAAGGAGGTTTATGTGTGATATAGTGTATCATATCATGGGTTTTGGATGCACCGGCAAAGTTTGCACTAACTATCAAGGCGAGAGAGGGCAATGCATGGTACCAAAGAGATTAGCAATGATGGAAGGGTGAGAGTGCGTAATATCCATGGACTCACATTAGTCATAAAGAACTCATATACTTATTGCAAAATTTTATTAGCCCTCGAAGCAGAGTACTACTACTCGTGCCCCTAGGGGGATAGATTGGTAGGAAAAGACCATCGCTCGTCCTCGGCCGCCACTCATAAGGAAAGCAATCAAAGAACACCCCATGCTTCAAATTTGTCACACAAAGTTTACCATACGTGCATGCTGCGAGACTTGCCAACCTCAACACAAGTAGTTCTCAATTTCACAATTACTCAACTAGCTTGACTCTAATATTACCACCTTTATATCTCAAAACAATTATCAAGTATCAAACTTCTCATAGTATTCAATGCACTCTATATGAAAGTTTTTATTATATCCCTCTTGGATGCCCATCATATTAGGACTAAATTCATAACCAAAGAAAATTACCATGCTGTTTAGGACTGTCAAAATAATATAAGTGAAGCATGAGAGTTCATCTATTTCTTCAAAATAAAACTACCATCGTTCTCTAAAAATATATAAGTGAAGCAATAGAGCAAATGACAAACTACTCCAAAAGATATAAGTGAAGATCAATGAGTAGTCAAATAATTATGCAACTATGTGAAGACTCTCTAACATTTAATAATTTCAGTTGGTATATATTCAAACAGAAAGCAAAACTAAATAAAATAAAATGACACTCCAAGCAAAACACATATCATGCGGTGAATAAAAATATAGCTCCAAGTAAAGTTACCGATGAACGAAGACGAAAGAGGGGATGCCTTCCGGGGCATCCCCAAGCTTAGGCTTTTGGTTTTCCTTGAATATTACCTTGGGGTGCCTTGGGCATACCCAAGCTTAGGCTATTTCCACTCCTTATTCCATATTCCATCGAATCTTCACCCAAAACTTGAAAACTCCACAACACAAAACTTAATAGAAAACTCGTAAGCTCCGTTAGTATAAGAAAATAAATTACCACTTAGGTACTGTTGTGAAATCATTATAAATTCATATTGGTGTAATATCTACTGTATTCCAACTTATCTATGATTCATACCCTCAGGTACTACTCATAGATTCACCAAAATAAGCAAACAACACATAGAAAACAGAATCTGTCAAAAACAGAACAGTCTGTAGTAATCTGGATAAAACGTATACTTCTGGAGCCCCAAAAATTCTAAAATAAATTTCTGGACGTGAGAAATTTATCTTTTAATCATCTGCAAAAAGAATCAACTAAATAGCACTCGCCAATAAAACATAGCAGCAAATCTCGTGAGCGCTAAAGTTTCTTTTTTTTACAGCAAGATCGCAAAGACTTTCCCCAAGTCTTCCCAAAGGTTCTACTTGGCACAACACTAATTAAGAAATGAAAAACTCAATCATAAAATAATCTAGATGAAATATTTATTAATAAACAGGAACAAAAAGGAAGGAAAAAATAAAATTGGGTTGCCTCCCAACAAGCGCTATCGTTTAACGCCCCTAGCTAGGCATGATGATTTCAGTGATGCTCACATGAAAGATAAGAATTTAAACATAAAGAGAGCATCAAGAAGAATATTACTAGCATATTTAAGTCTAACCACTTCCTATGCATTGGGATTTTGTGAGCAAACAACTTGTGGGAAGAAGAATCAACTTGCATAGGAAGGTAAAACAAGCAAATCTTCAAGATTTTCAACACATAGAGAGGAAACTTGATATTATTGCAATTACTACAAGCATATGTTCCTCCCTCATAGTAATTTTCAGTAGCATCATGAATGAATTCAACAATATAACTATCACATAAAGCATTCTTTTCATGAGCCACAAGCATAATTTTTTTTATTATTCTCCACATAAGCAAGATTCTTCTCAATCAGAATAGTGGGAGTATCATAAGAAACTCGAATACTATAAATTGTTTCCACATTAATAGAGTAATATTCAGGAAAAGGGTAATCATAATCATGACAAGTTTTGATATAATCGCCACTACTTTTTATAGCATAAGTGTCATCACAATAATCATCATAAGTAGCAGGCATGGTATCATCATAATAAATTTGCATATCAAAACTTGGGGGACTAAAAATATCATATTCATCAAACGTAGCATCCCCAAGCTTGGGACAAACATTAATTGCAACAAATAAATTCTCAAACATGTCATTCTCATCAAACATAGCATCCCCAAACTTGGGCCTTTTCATATCGTAAGCATAATCACTCTCATCATTAATAGTATGGATAGCACCAATAGTATAGCAATTATCATCATCACAATGAGTAATAGGAGCAACATCATTTGGGAGGAATACCTCTTTACCTTTACTTCTCCGTCTTTTCTTTTTCTTCTTCACATCATGTGTGGGTTTATTCCTCTTTTTGGATCTCTTTATTAGTGATATTGGTTGAATAGAAAGCTCCTCCTCTTTACCTTCAAGCGCTAACCTCCCTGACAATGGCGCCAGAAAAGAGCTTGATGTCTACTACACAACCTTCTTCTTGTAGACGTTGTTGGCCCTCCAAGTGCAGAGGTTTGTAGGACAGTAGAAAATTTCCCTCAAGTGGATGACCTAAGGTTTATCAATTCATGGGAGGCGTAGGATGAAGATGGTCTCTCTCAAACAATCCTGCAACCAAATATCAAAGAGTCTCTTGTGTCCCCAACACACCCAATACAATGGTAAATTGTATAGGTGCACTAGTTCGGCGAAGAGATGGTGATACAAGTGCAATATGGATGGTAGATAAAGGTTTTTGTAATCTGAAAAATATAAAAACAGCAAGGTAACTAATGATAAAAGTGAGAACAAATGGTATTGCAATGCGTTGAAACAAGGCCTAGGGTTCATGCTTTCACTAGTGCAAGTTATCTCAACAATAATAACATAATTGGACCATATAACTATCCCTCAACATGCAACAAAGAGTCACTCCAAAGTCACTAATAGCGTAGAACAAACGAAGATATTATTGTAGGGTACGAAACCACCTCAAAGTTATTCTTTCTGATCGATCTATTCAAGAGTTCATACTATAATAACACCTTAAGACACAAATCAACCAAAACCCTAATGTCACCTAGATACTGCAATGTCACCTCAAGTATCCGTGGGTATGATTATACGATATGCATCACACAATCTCAAATTCATCTATTCAACCATCACAAAGAACTTCAAAGAGTGCCCCAAAGTTTCTACCGAAGAGTCAAGACGCAAACGTGTGCCAACCCCTATGGATAAGTTCATGAGGTCATGGAACTCGCAAGACGATCACCAAAACATACATCAAGTGGATCACGTGATATCCCATTGTCACCACAGATAAGAACATGCAAAACATACATCAAGTGTCATGGAATTGTCACGGCAGATGTCCCAGCAAAAGGACTTAGTCGTAGGGCCATCGCAACTAGGAAGCTTAAAGGGGTTAATCGGGACAAAGGACACGAGAGGTTTTATACTAGTTCGGCCCCTTACGATGAAGGTAAAAGCCTACATCTAGTTGTGTTTGATATTGCTGGGGTTTCGATTGCCAAGAGGCTAGTTCGCCGGCTTGATTATCGATCTCTTGTTTCTTGCCGTAAGACGCCACCGGGTTGTCCCCTTATATACACGGGTTGACGCCTGGTGGCCTACAGAGTCCCGGCTGGCTCATACAGCGTGTCCGGCTCAGTGAATTATTTTACATGCCTTTCCTTGCATACGGCGGTTTACAACATTGGGCCTTAAGCCGCCTCTAGGCCCTAGTTCTTCTATAAGCTTTAATAAACTATCGTCTTGAATGTTTATTGGGCTTCCTTCATGACCCGCCATTGGGACTGACCCGGCCCCTCCTGGGCGGGTCATAACTGATAGCTATATCCCCAACATTAGGCCACAGGTTGACTTTGAACTTTGTTCTTTGTCAATCTTCAACACTTAGACAAAACCCACCTTCTTATCCTCGCAGGGGTTTTTTATAACCCGCCATGACGTCATCTCTTGAAAACACAAAAAACTTTTCTGATGTCATCTCTCAATGGATCTTCATCTTTAATGCCTCCCAAGAATCGAGGCGTCCGTTTAGTTGGATAACCATTATTTGGGTCTTCCTCAATTTTCACGCCCGTCTGTTTGCTTTTTCCTTATAAATAGGCACGCAGCCGATTTTTCTCATTCTCCTCTCTTCTTCGTCTTCCTCCTCTCGCAACCTCCACTGCTTCTTGAGCTCCGCCGCCGTTGCAGAGCATCTCATCATCGTCGACCTTGGCTGCTGCATCAACCAGACTTAGTTCAGAGAAAGGCGACAACCTTTCGTAGAGGATCCGTGGCTGCAAGTATTCACCCTCCATTCCTCAGATCCGCATTTAGAGCTTCTAGGTTTTCCTGCATGTTCTTCGCGGTTCTTCGCAGTTCTTCCACTATCGCCTCTACTTGATCCAAAAAGAGATGTATGATTATGCGGTGGCTGTTTTGGTGCCTACTCTTGAATTTAGTAGACCCTTTTTTCTGGTACGAAGGCCGCATTAGAACTGATGAACTCATCTGGGCTATATTTTTATGTCTAGAATTTTTTTCATTTTGAACGGCCATTTGATTCGTAATAATATCTAGAAATTAAGAAACCTGTTTGTCTCCATACTTAACCAATTCTGCCGCTGGTATTTTCCAAGTGTCTGTAGTCATGGCGGCTAACTGCGCCGGCTTACTTTTCCTTATATGACATCAGCCCTTATTTAAGCCGCCATTTCTCCCCTGTACCATTATCACTTAAGTTTAACCATTATCATTGAATTGAAACGGCAGGTTTCTTTCCTTTCAGTTCATTTTTCGAACATTATGCCGTCCAAAGCACCGACTGTCTGCAACTGGGTTCCCTCAATAGTCACTGAGGACACTCTGAAGGACTTCTTTACCATAGGTTTTTTGCCAGGGAAGAATATCATGTCCTACTGTGCGCCTGACCCAGAGGAGGAACGACCCACTCCAAGAGATGGTGAAGTCATTGTCTTTCCTGACCACATGAACCATGGATTTTCCCCACCCGGCTCAAAGTTCTTCAGAGAAGTCCTCCATTTTTTCAATCTCCACCCTCAAGATATCGGACCCAATTCTATATCCAATATCTGTAACTTCCAAGTACTCTGTGAGGTTTACCTTCAAGAAGAGCCGACCGTGGAGCTCCTTAGAGAGTATTTTTATCTAAACTAGTAGAACGAGTGCACCAATGGCCTTAGCTTGGAACTTGGAGGCATCTCGATTCAACGCCGACAGGGCGCCGTCTTCCCCCTTATAGTCTTACCGAGTCATCCCAAAGACTGGAATCAAACTTGGTTCTACTGTCAAGACACTTCACCAGCAAATGAGAAGCCCCTGCCGGGTTATCGCGCCGAGCGTCTTGACTCCAAATTTGCGCTCCCTGACAAACTTACTACTGTCAAACACAAGAAGCTGATTCCCTCAATCAAAAGGATCAATGCTTTATTGGGGAACGGCTTAACCGGAGTTGACTTGACCCGTTGCTGGGTTGCGTGGCGGGTTATTCCTTTAAGTCGTCAATCAAAATTGATGTATGAGTATGGTGGAGGCCTAGATGACTCTCTTCGTCACAACTCCGTTCAATTAACGGAAGAAGATATTGTTTCAATGTCAACCCTTCTGGTGAACGGAAAATACGAAGACTGCAGTAAAGTCGGGTTAAACCCCTTCTGCAAACTTAACCCGATGCCAGAAGTAAGGAAACTCTGATATCTCTCCTTTGTATTTTCCCAGCCGTATTGTTTTTTAATACTTGCCTGACCTTTCATCTTGTTTTTACGTGTGGACAGGCCAAATCTGATTTCTGGGAAGTTAAATATGACCACGAAGCTGCCAAGAAAGCGAGAGTCACTGCCATAAACGCCAAGAAAATGACCCGGAGGTCTAAAAAGAAGAAGAAGAGTGTCGCCAAAGACATGATGAAGCTTGACGATACTTATGAGTCGGAGGTAGCCCTTGACTCCCTTGGCCAACTTTTTAATAATATTATTAACACTGATCATTACCAGGATGACATTGGGGCCAGTCAGGCCGTGGAAGAAGAGGTAACTATTTCCTCCGAGTCAGCCCATTTGCCAAGACAGAAACTTCGAGTCATAACCCAGAAAGTAAGGATTTCACGCCCTTTGGCTTATCTGGACCCTCATTTTCTTTTGAAAAAGCAGCAACATGAAAGCCGCCGTCAGGCCCGGAATGACGATGAACTGCCTGTTGTTCTTCAACAAACTCCTCAAAAGCGCCGGAATGAGGTTTACTTCTTTGTTTTTGACTTTCTGTTTAATGGACCCTTTCCCTTGCATTACTTAACTTTACTTTATATTTGTAGGAGGTGTCTCGCTCTTCTGGCGACTCGTCTTAGACCCAATTTCCAGCCTTCAAGACTGCCCCTGGGTAAGGAAAAAATCCTCTTTCCTTCATGTTTTTCAAACTATATCTTTATACTAACAGTCTTATAATATTTCTCTTAGTAGTCAAGCTAAGTCCAAGAAGGCAAAGGCAACTAAGCCGGTGGAAGACCCGCTAGTTCCTGTCCCTGAACTAGCCGTGCCCTCTTCTCCTCTATTAACTGACACTCTAGAAGACCCTGATACATCTCCAACGTATCTATAATTTTTGATTGCTCCATGCTATATTATCTACTGTTTTGGACATTATTGGGCTTTATTATCCACTTTTATATTATTTTTGGGACTAACCTATTAACCGGAGGCCCAACCCAGAATTGCTGTTTTTTGCCTGTTTTAGGGTTTTGAAGAAAAGTTATATCAAACGGAGTCCAAACGAAATGAAACCTTCGGGGGGCCAGAGAGACTTGGACCCTACGTCAAGAAAAGAAACAGGAGGCCACGAGGTAGGGGGGCGTGCCTACCTACCCTTGGCACGCCCTCCACCCTCGTGTGCCCCCTGTTGCTCCACCGATGTACTCCTTCCTCCTATATATATCCATGTACCCCCAAACGATTAGAAACGGAGCAAAAACCCTAATTCCACTGCCGTAACTTTCTGTATCCACGAGATCCCGTCTTGGGGCCTATTCTGGAGCTCCACCGGAGGGGGCATCGATCACGGAGGTCTTCTACATCAAACCATAGCCCGTACGATGAAGTGCGAGTAGTTTACCTGAGACCTACGGGTCCATAGTTAGTAGCTAGATGGCTTCTTCTCTCTTTTTGGATCTCAATACAACCTTCTCCCCCTCTCTTGTGGAGAACTATTTGATGTAATCTTATTTTTGCGGTGTGTTTGTTGAGACCGATGAATTGTGGGTTTATGATCAAGTCTATCTATGAATAATATTTGAATCTTCTCTGAATTCTTTTATGTATGATTGGTTATCTTTGCAAGTCTCTTTGAATTATCAGTTTGGTTTGGCCTACTAGATCGATCTTTCTTGCAATGGGAGAAGTGCTTTGCTTTGGGTTGAATCTTGTGGTGTCCTTTCCTAGTGACGGTAAGGGCAGCAAGGCACGTATTGTATTGTTCCCATCGAGGATAACAAGATGGGGTTTTCTTCATATTGCATGGGTCTATCCCTCTACATCATGTCATCTTGCTTAAGGTGTTACTCTGTTTTAACTTAATACTCTAGATGCATGCTAGATAGCGGTCGACGAGTGGAGTAATAGTAGTAGATGCAGGCAGGAGTCGGTCTACTTGTCTCGGACGTGATGCCTATATACATGATCATACCTAGATATTCTCATAACTATGCTCAATTCTGTCAATTGCTCAACAGTAATTTGTTCACCCACCATAGAATACTTATGCTCTCGAGAGAAGCCACTAGTGAAACCAATGCCCCCCGGGTCTATCTTTATCATATCCATCTCCTAATACTTAGTTATTTCCTTTTCTATTTACTTTTCCTTTGTTTTACTTTGCATATTTTATCATAAAAATACCAAAAAATATTATCTTATCATATCTATCAGATCTCACTCTCGTAAGTGGCCTTATAGGGATTGACAACCCCTATTTGCGTTGGTTGCGAGGATTTATTTGTTTTGTGCAGGTACAAGGGACTCGCGCGTAGCCTCCTACTGGATTGATACCTTGGTTCTAAAAAACTGAGGGAAATACTTACGCTACTTTGCTGCATCATCCCTTCCTCTTCGGGGAAAACCAACGCAGTGCTCAAGAGGTAGCAAGAAGGATTTCTGGCGCTGTTGCCGAGGAGGTCTACGCAAAAGTCAACATACCAAGTACCCATCACATACCCTTATCTTCCGCATTACATTATTTGCCATTTGCCTCTCGTTTTCCTCTCCCCCACTTCACCCTTGCCGTTTTATTCGCCCTCTCTCTCCTTCCTCCCTCTCTATTTGCCTCTTTTTGCTCGCTTGCTTTCTGTTTGCTTGTGTGTTAGTTTGCTTCCTTGTCACGATGGCTCAAGATAATACTAAATTGTGTGAATTCACCAATACCAACAATAATGATTTTATTAGCACTCCGATTGCTCCTCTTACCGATGCTGAATCTTGTGAAATTAATACTGCTTTGCTGAATCTTGTCATGAAAGATCCGTTTTCCGGCCTTCCTAGCGAAGATGCCGCTACCCATCTAAATAGCTTCATTCATTTGTGTGACATGCAAAACAAGAAATATGTGGATAATGATATTGTTAAATTGAAGCTATTTACTTGTTCGCTTAGAGAACGTGCTAAAGCTTGGTTTTCGTCTTTGCCTAAAAATAGTATTGATTCATGGAACAAGTGCAAAGATGCTTTTATCTCTAAGTATTTTCCTCCTGCTAAGATCATCTCTCTTAGAAACGATATTATGAATTTTAAGCAACTTGATCATGAACATGTTGCACAAGCTTGGGAGAGAATTAAATTAATTACACGTAATTACCCTACTAATGGTTTAAATTTGTGGATGATTATACAATTTTTTATGATGGATTGAATTTTGCTTCTAGAAATCTTTTAGATTCGGCCGTGGGAGGCACTTTTATGGAAATCACTTTAGGAGAAGCTACTAAACTCCTAGATAATATTATGGTTAATTATTCTGAATGGCATACTGAAAGATCTACTAATAAAAAGGCGCATGCGATAGAAGAAATTAATGTTTTGAGTGGGAAGATGGATGAACTTATGAAATTATTTGCTAATAAGAGTGTTTCTTCTGATCCTAATGATATGCCCTTTTCTACTTTGATTGAGAATAATAATGAATCTATGGATGTGAATTTTTTTGGTAGGAACAATTTTGGTAACAACGCGTATAGAGGAAATTTCAACTCTAGGCCTCATCCTAGTAATCCCTCTAATAATTATGGTAATTCCTACAACAATTCTTATGGAAATTATAATAAGATGCCCTCTGAATTTGAATCTAATATTAAAGAATTTATTACTTTGCAAAAGAATTTTAATGCTATGATTGAAGAAAAATTGCTTAAGATTGATGATTTGGCTAGGAACATTGATAGAATTGCTCTTGACGTTGATTCTTTGAAACTTAGATCTATTCCACCTAAGCATGATATCAATGAGTCTCTCAAAGCCATGAGAATTTCCATTGATGAGCGCAAAGAAAGAACCGCTAGGATGCGTGGTAAGAAAGATGCCTTTATAAGAGCGTGTTCTTCTAGTTGCTATGAAAATAAAGATGAAGATCTAAAAGTTATTGATGTGTCCCCTATTAAATCTTTGTTTTGAAATATGAATCTTGATAATGATGGGACTGAATATGATCCACCTTTACCTAGAAGGCATTCCAAGAATTCAGAATTTGTTGATCTTGATGCTAAATTTGATAAAAGTGGGATTAAAGAAATTAAAACCCTAGATGTTGCTAAACCCACAATTATGGATTTAAAGGAATTTAACTATGAAAATTTCTCTTTGATTGATTGTATTTCCTTTTTGCAATCCGTGCTAAATTCTCCTCATGCTTATAGTCAAAATAAAGCGTTTACTAAACATATTTTTGATGCCTTGATGCAATCTTATGAAGAAAAACTTGAATTGGAAGTTTCTATCCCTAGAAAACTTTATGATGAGTGGGAGCCAACTATTAAAATTAAAATTAAAGATCATGAATGCTATGCTTTATGTGATTTGGGTGCTAGTGTTTCCACGATTCCAACGACTTTGTGTGATTTGTTAGGTTTCCGTGATTTTGATGATTGCTCTCTAAACTTGCACCTTGCGGATTCCACTATTAAGAAACCTATGGGAAGAATTAATGATGTTCTTATTGTTGCAAATAGAAATTATGTGCCCGTAGATTTTATTTTTCTTGACATAGATTGCAATCCTTCATGTCCTATAATTCTTGGTAGACCTTTCCTTAGAACGATTGGTGCAATTATTGATATGAAGGAAGGAAATATTAGATTCCAATTTCCATTAAGGAAAGGCATGGAACACTTTCCTAGAAATAAAATTATATTACCTTATGAATCTATTATGAGAGGCACTTATGGATTGCCTACCAAAGATGGCAATACCTAGATCTATTCTTGCTTGTTATGCCTAGCTAGGGGCGTTAAACGATAGCGCTTGTTGGGAGGCAACCCAATTTTATTTTTATTCCTTGCTTTTTGTTCCTGTTTAGTAATAAATAATTTATCTAGCCTCTGTTTTTGTTGTGTTTTTGTGTTTAATTAATGTTTGTGCCAAGTAGAACCGTTGGGAAGACTTGGGGAAAGTCTTGTTGAATTTGCTGTAAAAAACAGAAACTTTAGCGCTCACGAGAACTACTGCCATTTTTATTTGGAAAGTGATATTTAGTTAATTCTTTTTGCAGATGATTAATAGATAAATTCCTCACGTCCAAAAATTTATTTTAGAATTTTTGGGTTTCCAGATCTTGCGCTATCTACAGATTAATACATACTGTTCTATTTTGACAGATTCTGTTTTTCGTGTGTTGTTTGCTTATTTTGATGAATCTATGGCTAGTAAAATAGTTTATAAACCATAGAGAATTTGGAATACAGTAGGTATAACACCAATATAAATAAAGAATGAGTTCATTACAGTACCTTGAGGTGGTCTTTTGTTTTCTTTCGCTAACGGAGCTCACGAGATTTTCTACTTTAAGTTTTGTGTTGTGAAGTTTTCATGTTTTGGGTAAAGATTTGATGGATTATGGAACAAGGAGTGGCAAGAACCTAAGCTTGGGGATGCCCATGGCACCCCGAAGATAATCTAAGGACACCTAAAAGCCAAATCTTGGAGCTATATTTTTATTCGCCACATGGTATGTGTTTTGCTTGGAGCGTCTTGTATTATTTGAGTATTTATTTGTTAGTTTACCACAATCATCCTTGCTGTACACACCTTTTGAGAGATCCATACATGATTTAGAATTTGTTAGAATACTCTATGTGCTTCGCTTATATCTTTTGAGTTATATAGTTTTGCTCTAGTACTTCACTTATATCTTTTAGAGCACGGTGGTGGATTTGTTTTATAGAAACTAATGATCTCTCATGCTTCACTTAGATTATTTTGAGAGTCTTAAATAGCATGGTAATTTTCTTAAAATCCTAATATGCTTGGTATACAAGATTAATAATAAAAACTTTCTTATGAGTGTGTTGAATACTATGATAAATTTGATACTTGATAATTGTTTTGAGATATAAAGATGGTGATATTAAAGTTGTGCTAGTTGAGTAGTTGTGAATTTGAGAAATACTTGTGTTGAAGTTTGTGATTCCCGTAGCATGCACGTATGGTGAACCGTTATGTGATGAAGTCAGAGCATGATTTATTTTTTGATTGCCTTCCTTATGAGTGGCGGTCGGGGACGAGCGATGGTCTTTTCCTACCAATCTATCCCCCTAGGAGCATGCGCGTAATACTTTGCTTTGATAACTTGTAGATTTTTGCAATAAGTATATGAGTTCTTTATGACTAATGTTGAGTCCATGGATTATACGCACTCTCACCCTTCCACCTTTGCTAGCCTCTCTAATACCGCGCACCTTTCGTCGGTATCATACACCCACCATATAACTTCCTCAAAACAACCACCATACCCACCTATTATGGCATTTTCATAGCCATTCTGAGATATATTGCCATGCAACTTTCCACCGTTCCGTTTATTATGACACACTCCATCATTGTCATATTGTTAGCATGATCATGTAGTTGACATTGTATTTGTGGCAAAGCCACCATTCATAATTCTTTCATACGTGTCACTCATGCATCATTGAATATCCCGGTACACCGCCGGAGGCATTCATATAGAGTCATATTTTGTTCTAAGTATCGAGTTGTAATTGTTGAGTTGTAAGAAAAATAAAAGTGTTGTGATCATCATTATTAGAGCATTGTCCCAGTGAGGAAAGGATGATGGAGACTATGATTCCCCCATAAGTCGGGATGAGACTCCGGACGAAAAATAAAAAAAAGAGAAAGAAAAGAGGCCATAAAAAAGAGAGGAGAAAAGGCCCAAACAAAAAAAATGAGAGAAAAGGAGAGAAGGGACAATCTTACTATCCTTTTACCACACTTTTGCTTCAAAATAGCACCACGATCTTCATAGTTGAGAGTCTCTCATGTTATCACTTTCATATACTAGTGGGAATCTTTCATTATAGAATTTGGCTTGTATATTCCAATGATGGGCTTCCTCCAATTACCCTAGGTCTTCATGAGCAAGCAAGTTGGATGCACACCCACTTAGTTTCTTTTTGAGCTTTCATATACTTATAGCTCTAGTGCATCCGTTGCATGGCAATCCCTACTCAATCACATTGATATCTATTGATGGGCATCTCCATAGCCCGTTGATATGCCTAGTTGATGTAAGACTATCTTCTCCCTTTTTGTCTTCTCCACAACCACCACTCTATCCCACCTATAGTGCTATATCCATGGATCACTCTCATGTATTGCGTGAAAATTGAAAAAGCTTTGAGAATGTCAAAAGTATAAAACAATTGCTTGGCTTGTCATCGGGGTTGTGCATGATTTAAATATTTTGTGTGGTGAATATAGAGCATAGCCAGACTATATGATTTTGTAGGGATAACTTTCTTTAGCCATGTTATTTTGAGAAGACATAATTGCTTTGTTAGTATGCTTGAAGTATTATTATTTTTATGTCAATATGAACTTTTGTCTTGAATCTTTCGGATTTGAATATTCATACCACAATTAAGAAGAATTACATTAAAATTATGCCAAGTAGCACTCTGCTGCTAAATTCTCTTTAGCTCGTATCATCTCCTCACGTACGCGTGCCACCTATGCATCATGCTGAGCTTGATTCGGCGGCTCTACTACGGCAGTCAACATGGTCGTCAGTTTATCCATGAGGTCCATTAGAATCTGAGCCGGGGGGCACGCGGGGTCTCCTGACCCGGTTGCGGCTGACCCGGTAGTTGTTGCTACCGCTGCTATGGAGTTCTGCCCCGGCTGTGTTCCTGCCATGAAGACTCCGGGCCAATTCGGCGGCTCAAGGGGGTCCGGAATACTGCTGCCATCGGAACAACCCCCGAGCATGCCATCTTGCAGCTGATACAAAGAGTCCGTCTCTCCCGTTGATGATGTGGCGTCAAAACAGACATCTGTCTCACCGCCATCCACCGATTCTTCAGAGTATTCTCCGCTGTGGACGCGGCCTACGAAGGCATGCTTCACGACAGATTGAACACGGGTGGACCTCGCGCGCTGAGCCGTTTCGATGAGGTTGGTGTGGATGTCTGGCTCAGGGCCCGACTCACCGATCTGGCCGATGAAGACATGAATTCCGCCGAAGGGGACCCGGTACCAGTACTCAATTGAGCCGGCCTCGGGGCCCCAGCCTTCATCATCGATGTAGAGCTTGCCGCGATGACTCTTGGTCATCCGGCCCACAGCGTATCCCTGGAGCCCTTCTAAGTTGCCCTTCAAGAACTCAAATCCACCGTGCGCTGGCCCCATGGTGGGCGCCAACTGTCATGGAATTGTCACGGCAGATGTCCTAGCAAAAAGGACTTAGTCGTAGGGCCATCGCAACTAGGAAGCTTAAAGGGGTTAATCAGGACAGAGGACACGAGAGGTTTTATACTAGTTCGGCCCCTTAAGATGAAGGTAAAAGCCTACGTCTAGTTGTGTTTGATATTGCTGGGGTTTCGATTGCCAAGAGGCTAGTTCGCCGGCTTGGTTATCGATCTCTTGTTTCTTGCCCTAAGTCGCCACCGGGTCGTCCCCTTATATACACGGGTTGACGCCTGGTGGCCTACAGAGTCCTGGCCGGCTCATACAGCGTGTCCGGCTCGGTGACTTCTTTTAAATGCCTTTCCTTACAAGTCTTTCCTTACATACGGCGGTTTACAATATTGGGCCTTAAGCCGCCTCTAGGCCTTAGGCCTTCTATAAGCTTTAATAAACTATCGTCTTGAATGTTTATTGGGATTCCTTCGTGACCCGCCATTGGGACTGACCCGGCCCCTCTTGGGCGGGTCATAACTGATAGCTATATCCCCAACATCAAGTGTTCTCAAATCCTTAAAGACTCAATCCAATAAGATAACTTCAAAGGGAAAATTCAATCCATCATAAGAGAGTAGACGGGGAGAAACATAATAAGATCCAACTATAATAGCAAAGCTCGCGATACATGAAGATCGTGCCGAATCAAGAACACGAGAGAGAGAGAGAGAGAGAGAGAGAGAGAGAGATCAAACGCATAGCTACTGGTACATACCCTCAGCCCCGAGGGTGATGTAACACCCACAATGCGGCTATATCTCCCACCTGTCGGGGCACGACTTAGAGGCATAGCCACATGGTAGGCTTGTCGCAAGAGGGGTAATCTTCACACATCCCATGTACTGAATGAGAAAGGGATAATGAGTTGGCTTACAATCTCCACTAGCACACAATACAGAAATAACTCATACATCATCCAAGGTACAATCAAAGGTCCGACTACGAAACCAAAATAAAAGAAGACAACCCCAAATGCTAGATCCCCGATCGTCCCAACTGGGCTCCACTACTGATCAAAAGGAAACGAAACAAAACAACGACCAAGATCTTCATCGAGCTCCCACTTAAGCATGATTGTGTCACCTGCACTGGTATCATCGGCACCTACAACTGTTTGGAAGTATATGTGAGTCACGAGGACTTAGCAATCTCACACCCGCGAGATCAAGACTATTTAAGCTTATGGGTATGATAGGGTAATGAGGTGGAGCTGCAGCAAGCACTAAGCATATATGGTGGCGAACGTATGCAAATAAGAGCGATAAGAGAAGCAACGCAACGGTCGTGAAGCTAGAAGTGATCCTAAAACTACTTATGTTCAAACATAACTCCAAAACCGTGTTCATTTCCCGAACTCCGGCAAAAAGAGACCATCACGGCTACACACGTGGTTGATACATTTTAATTAAGTTAAGTGTCAAGTTCTCTACAACCAAATATGAACAAATTCCCATCTGCCACATAACCACGGGCACGGCTCTCGAAAGTTTATACCCTGCAGGGGTGTCCCAACTAATCCCATCACAAGCTCTCACGGTCAACGAAGGATATTCCTTCTCACAGGAAGACCCGATCAGACTCGGAATCCCGGTTACAAGACATTTCGACAATGGTAAAACAAGACCAGCAAAGCCGCCCGGATGTGTCGGCAAATCCCGATAGGAGCTGCACATATCTCGTTCTCAGGGCACACCGGATTGTCCTAGCTTCCGGTAGGCCAGCCCAGAATTGCCCCTAGTGGCCACCGGCGGCTGATAGGTTGGACCAACACTCAGAGGAGCACTGGCCCGGGGGTGTTAAAATAAAGATGACCCTCGGGCTCCAGAAACCCAAGGGAAAAAGGCTTAGGTTGTTAGGCAAATGTAAAACCAAGGTTGGGCCTTGCTGGAGGAGTTTTATTCAAAGTGAACTGTTAAGGGGTTCCCATAACACCCAACCGCGTAAGGAACGCAATATCAAGGAACATAACACCGGTATGACAGAAACTAGGGCGGCAAGAGTCGAAAAAAACACCAGGCATAAGGCCGAGCCTTCCACCCTTTACCAAGTATATAGATGCATTAATTAAAATAAGAGATATTGTGATATCCCAACATATCCATGTTCCAACAAGGAACAAACTTCAACTTCACCTGCAACTAGCAACGCTATAAGAGGGGCTGAGCAAAATCGGTAACATAGCCAAACAACGGTTTGCTAGGACTGTGGGTTAGAGGCTTGACATGGCAATATGGGAGGCATGATATAACAAGTGGTAGGTAGTGTGACATAGCGATAGAACGAACAACTAGCAAGCAAAGATAGAAGTGATTTCGAGGGTATGGTCATCTTGCCTGCAAAGTTCTTAGAGTTGTCGAAAGCTTGATCCTCGTAAGCGTACTCAACAGGTTCCTCATCGTGCACTCGTCTCCCGGCTCTACCCAAAGAAAGAACACAAGCAATGGAACAACAATCAATCACGGTGCAATGCACAAGCAACATGATGCAAAACATGACATGATATGCAAGACATGATATGCAATGCATATGCGAGCTCCGGAAGGGAAAGAATGATCAAGGCATCAACTTTGCCAACCAAGTATGCCGCTGGAAAGATGCAATGATTTCGATTGAAATTGATATAAAGGCCACCGGAAACGGATGCACGGTTTGCAAATGGCAAGCAAAACAAGAATGGTGCAAAACTGTAATTAACAGCACGATGCCACATAGAATGCAACAAGAAACTAAGCTACTGCACTCCAGCATAGCAACAAATCATATGGCAGTGAGGTACAAGAGATGCTTGACAAAACATGAAAACTGAGCTATGGCTAAATCACAGAAGAGCAGGTTCAAACAAGCATGGCAAAAGTGCAAAAGATATTAGCATCATAGACTTAGTGAAAATACTAACATGTCAAAAGCGACGTCAGGAAGCAAAGTTTAGAGCAAGCAAACAACAGGCTACAGGAACATATCATTGCCAGAAGAGGCATGACATAAATCTAATAAAAGCATAGATCAAAAGTCTCTTACTGAACATGAGCCAAAAAGGCACATAAGTTACGATGGCACCCATGTAAACATAGCAAGTTTTGTAAACAGTTTCAGACTTAGCAGAAAAACAGAGCATAGCATAAAAAGATTCACGATAGCAACTTTGCGAGCTCAAACCACTCACCACAAAGCATTGCATGACAATATAAGCATACCAATAGCAATATGACATGTTCATGAAGCTAACCATGGCAAGAACAAGTTCATAGGATGCATGGATCACTAGCAACAACCATGGCAAAAATTGATTAACATGTTAACATTCTGCCAGGAACATTTTATAGCAAAAGTAGAGCAAGAATAAGAAATGCTAGACAACTCCATAATTGCAAACTGGGGCGTGGATGGATAGAGCATAACCACATGTTCAAAACATCCTTACTGAAGTATCTAGAAATAAGCATGTATCTCACTGTAGCATCAAATTTACATGGCATGAAAATAACAGCAGGAAAAGGACTTAGCAAAATCTTATGTCCCTGAAAACAGCATCATCACGAAGCCTAGTTTGCATGCTTGTGCTAGTCACCACATAGATCACAAAAATACATGACAAGCACCTCTGTAAAGATGGCATGATGGAGTTCAAAACACATGTAGACCTCATGCTCATATGATGCACATATCAAATGCAACAAAAATGACAAAACCTCATAAACCGATAAGTACCATATGTTGAAATGGCATCATAATGGACATGAACATGAATGGAAATGCTACTGGCATGGAGAGCTCAACCAGACGAACAATCGACATATCATATGCATGATTTGGATCAATGAGCATGGAGATATGACAGGTAGAAGTAGGCATGAAAATAACAGTATTCAGGACTTAGAAATATTTCAACCTCAGAGAATCGGGACGGAGCGGTGCAGGGACGGGGGAACGTTTGGAATGAGGGATTGGTGGATCTCATCCCGATCTAGGTCAACACCGGCTCCAGTGAACCCTAGGGTTCCGGCGATCGCCGGAGAGGGCGGAGGAGGGAGCGGGTGGCCGGATCTGGTCCGGCCCGACCGGATTCGGGACAAGGCGGCATAGCAACTGGCGATGAGGGGCGGTACGAGGCGCGGCTCTGGCGGAGGAGCACGGAAGCCGAGGCGGTGGCGCGGGTCTCCGACGCAGGGCGCAGGCAGCGGCGAGCTATAGAGGCGCGGCGAGGCGCGGTGGCCAGTGTGCAGCGGTGGAGCAAACCGGTGGCGGGGCGACACGCAGGCAGTGGCGGCGGCCGGTGGCGAGGATTGGCGGCGGGGCGCGGCAGGGAGCCGGGCGGCGAGCGGCGCTAGGGCGGCGCGCAGGCCCGGTCGCGTCCCGGGACAGGCCGGCTACGGGCTGGGCGGGCCGCGGTAGTGGGAGGCGGCGCGGGGACAGGTGGCGGCTCTAGATTGGACGTTGGGCGGTGGTGGACATGTCCCGGCATGAGGGTGGATGTGCCCGGCAGCGCGAGGAGGACGAAGTCTAGGGTTATAGCGCGAATTTCGGAGGGGATCACATATATATATGTAGAAGGAGGTGGGAGTGTCCAAGTGAGGTGCGGGTTTCGCCCACACGATCGTGATCCAACGACGGAGGACATGGAAGTGGTTTAGATGGGTTATTGGGCTGTTTTGGAGGGGCGTTGGGCTGGAACACACAAGGGGCTTTTGCGGTTACCCGGTTAACCGTTGGGGCATCAAACGGCCTCCAAATGGAACGACATTTGACTGCCGGTCTATCGGTGGTGTACGAAGGCCACTTGGCAAATCTCGGTCCATTCCAAGAATGTTCAACACCTGCTCACGAAAAGAGACAAGATGGGTGCGCCAGGTGCATGAGGGAGTGTCGGATTGCAAGACGGACAACGGGGAAAATTCTCGGATGCATGAGACGAACACGAATGCAAATGCGATGCACATGATGACATGATATGAAATGCATGGCATGAAAAAAATGCAAAACGAAGACAAAACCCAACCACGAAGGGAATCTCAAATCACATATCCAGAAAAGGCAAGAGTCGGAGTTACAAATATGGCAAGTTACATCCGGGGCATTACAACACTCCTCCACTACGAGAGGATCTCATCCCGAGATCGAGGATGGCACCAGAGGGAAACAGAAGAGGTAAAACTAAGTTACTTATTTGACAAACGAGTGCAACCAAAGAACCTTGACAAGTTAAACAATTTCGAGAAAAGAATACAACAGAGATGATAGAAGTTGAAAACACTCCCTTAGAAAAGAGGAAGGAGAAAGAACAAATTCGGACAACACTCCGGTTGAAAAGAGATGCAGGACTAGGTAAGATGAAAAGAACTTGATGAGATGACACAACACTCCGGTTAAACGGATAAGCACATGAAAGAACACGATCCTCCAAATACAAGATGATGAGTGAAGAGAGCAACATCACCATGCCTCCGGAAGAAATGAAAGAATTGAATGGGATGAATGGTGGGAAACATGATCTTGAGAGAGCACGCTTACAACAAATGCTAGAACAGAGTTGTTGGATTATCAACAACGAAAGGATAAGCTTGATGTGGGCCTATGGAAGACATCTCACATTTATGAGGTGACAACCTGCCACTCACAGGAAAAAAAGATTTGATTGAGAGCTAGAAAAGATAGAAAGCTTCTTCCACCGAGGTGATAAGAAAACTTGGATCATAGGTAGTCATCACCAAGAGCAACATTCCCAATGGAAGGCTTTAAGTGCAACCTATACCAAGATAACTCCAAGGAAGAAAATGATGGGTTTAAATATCTCATTCTTGAACTTGTGAATCATGAAACACAAAGAAATTGTCAAGAATGACATAACACCACCCCAAAAGATAAGGTAGAAGGAATTGCACTTCGGAATGCAAGATGAAGAATGCTTGAACTCTTGAAAACAAGACATGTGTTGAACACCATGTTTATTTTAGAGTATATCTTGGTGGATCTTAGCTCCGAGAGAAATCTTGAAGACAAATAGAAGAATGGAATGAATCCTTGATGAACCACCATGTTAAACCTCCATGAAGAAATCCGGTAACAGAATGATGGTAAAAAGAAAGAGAAGTTGAAAACACAAGGTGAAGCCTTGTAGTGATTTAGATGGATCTTCACGACGATATAATTGAGAGAGCTTGGAACTTCGCTATATCTCCCACGTGTCGGGGCACGACTTAGAGGCATAGCCGCATGTTAGGCTTGTCGCAAGAGGGGTAATCTTCACACATCCCATGTACTGAATAAGAAAGGGATAAAGAGTTGGCTTACAATCGCCACTAGCACACAATACATAAATAACTCATACATCATCCAAGGTACAATCAAAGGTCCGACTATGGAACCAAATAAAAGAAGACAACCCCAAATGCTAGATCCCCGATCGTCCCAACTGGGCTCCACTACTGATCAAAAGGAAACGAAACAAAACAACGACCAAGATCTTCATTGAGCTCCCACTTGAGCACGATTGCGTCACCTGCACTAGTATCATCGGCACCTGCAACTGTTTGGAAGTGTCTGTGAGTCATGACGACTCAACAATCTCACACCCGCGAGATCAAGACTATTTAAGCTTATGGGTAGGATAGGGTAATGAGGTGGAGCTGTAGCAAGCACTAAGCATATATGGTGGCTAATGTACGCAAATAAGAGCGACAAGAGAAGCAACGCAACGGTCATGAATCTAGAAGTGATCAAGAAGTGATCCTAAAACTACTTATGTTCAAACATAACTCCAAAACCATGTTCACTTCCCAGACTCCGCCAAAAAGAGACCATCATGGCTACACACGTGGTTGATACATTTTAATTAAGTTAAGTGTCAAGTTCTCTACAACTGAATATTAACAAATTCCCATATGCCACATAACCGCGGGCACGGCTCTCAAAAGTTTATACCCTGTAGGGGTGTCCCAACTTAGCCCATCACAAGCTCTCACGGTCAATGAAGGATATTCCTTCTCCCAGGAAGACCTGATCAGACTCGGAATCCCGGTTACAAGACATTTCGACAATGGTAAAACAAGACCAGCAAAGCCGCCCGGATGTGTCGGCAAATCCCGATAGGAGCTGCACATATCTCGTTCTCAGGGCACACCGGATTGTCCTAGCTTCCGGTTGGCCAGCCCAGAATTGCCCCTGGTGGCCACCGGCGGCTGATAGGTTGGACCAACACTCAGAGGAGCACTGGCCCGGGGGTGTTAAAATAAAGATGACCCTCAGGCTCCAGAAACCCAAGGGAAAAAGGCTTAGGTTGTTAGGCAAATGTAAAACCAAGGTTGGGCCTTGCTGGAGGAGTTTTATTCAAAGCAAACTGTTAAGGGGTTCCCATAACACCCAACCGCGTAAGGAACGCAATATCAAGGAACATAACACCGGCATGACAGAAACTAGGGCGGCAAGAGTCGAAAAAAACACCAGGCATAAGGCCAAGCCTTCCACCCTTTACCAAGTATATAGATGCATTAATTAAAATAAGAGATATTGTGATATCCCAACATATCCATGTTCCAACAAGGAACAAACTTCAACTTCACCTGCAACTAGCAACGCCAAACAATGGTTTGCTAGGAAAGTGGGTTAGAGGCTTGACATGGCAATTTCGGAGGCATGATATAACAAGTGGTAGGTAGCGTGACATAGTGATAGAACGAACAACTAGCAAGCAAAGATAGAAGTGATTTCGAGGGTATGGTCATCTTGCCTGCAAAGTTCTTAGAGTTGTCGAAAGCTTGATCCTCGTAAGCGTACTCAACAGGTTCTCATCATGAACTCGTCTCCCGGCTCTACCCAAAGCAAGAACACAAGCAATGGAACAACAATCAATCACGGTGCAATGCACAAGCAACATGATGCAAAACATGACATGATATGCAAGACATGATATGCAATGCATATGCGAGCTCCGGAAGGGAAAGAATGATCAAGGCATCAACTTGGCCAACCAAGTATGCCGCTTGAAAGTTGAGATGATTTTGATTGAAATCGATATAAAGATCACCAGAAACGGATGCACGGTTTGCAACTGGCAAGCAAAACAAGAATGGTGCAAACTGTAATTAACAGCACGATGCCACATAGACTGCAACAAGAAACTAAGCTACTTCGCTCCAACATAGCAACGAGTCATATGGCAGTGATGTACAAGAGATGCTTGACAAAACATGAACACTGAGCTACGGCTAAATCACAGAAGAGCAGGTTCAAAAAAGCATGGCAAATGTGCAAAAGATATCATCATCATAGACTTAGTGAAAATCCTAACATGTCAAAAACAACATCAGGAAGCAAAGTTTAGAGCAAGCAAACAACATGCTACAGGAACATATCATTTCCAACAAAGGCATGGCATGAATCTACTAAAATCATAGATCAAAAGTCTCTTACTAAACATGAGCCAAAAAGGAACATAAGATATGATGGCACCCATGTAAACATAGCAAGTTTTATAAACAGTTTCAGACTTAGCAGAAAAACAGAGCATGTCATAAATAGATTCACGATAGCAACTTTGCGATCTCAAACCACTCACCACAAAGATTGCATGACAATATATGCATACCAATAGCAATATGACATGTTCATGAAGCTAACCATGGCAAGATCAATTTCATAGGATTCATGGATCACTAGCAACAACCATGGAAAAAATTGATTAACATGTTAATATTCTGCCAGGAACATTTTATAGCAAAAGTAGAGCAAGAACAAGAAATGCTAGACAACTCCATAATTGCAAACAGGGGCATGGATGGATAGAGCATAACCACATGTTCAAAACATCCTTCTGAAGTATCTCAAAATAAGCATGTATCTCTCTGTAGCATCAAATTTACATGGCATCAAAATAACAGCAGGAAAAGGACTAGCAAAATCCTAAGTTCCTGAAAATATCAACATCACGAAGCCTAGTTCACATGCTTGTACTAGTCACCACATAGATCACAAAAATACATGACAAGCACCTCTGTAGAGATGGCATGATGGAGTTCAAAACACATGTAGACCTCATGATCATATGATGCACATATCAAATGCAAAAAATGACAAACCTCATAAACTAATAAGTACCATTGTTAACATTTTATAGCACTCTTGCATCAATTGAAATGGCATCATAATGGACATGAACATGCATGAATATGCTACTGGCATGGAGAGCTCAACGAGGCGAACAATTCGACATATCATATGCATGATTTGGATCAACGAGCATGGAGATATGACAGGTAGAAGTAGGCATGAAAATAACAGGATTCGGGGACTTAGAAATATTTCAACCTCAGAGAATCGGGACGAAGCGATGCGGGATGGAGAGATCCGGGGACGGGGGCGCGTTTGGAACGAGGGATTGGTGGATCTCATCCCGATCCGGGTCAACGCCCGCTCTAGTGAACCCTAGGGTTCCGGCGATCGCCGGAGAGGGCGGAGGAGGGTGCGGCTGGCCGGATCCGGTCTGGCCCGACCGGATCCGCGGCGAGGCGGCATGGCAACCGGCGACGAGGGGCGACACGAGGCGTGGCTCCGGCGGACGAGCGCGGAAGACGAGGCAGCGGCGCGGGTCTCTGGCGAAGGGCGCGGGCGGCGGCGAGCTATGGAGGCGCGGTGGCCAGTGTGCAACGGCGGAGCAAAGCGGCAGCGGGGCGGCACGCAGGCAGCGGCGGCGGCCGGCGGCGGGGCGCGGCAGGGAGCCGGGCGGCGAGCAGCGCAAGGGCGACGCGCGGGTCTGGCTGCGGGCCGGGCGGGCCGCGGCGGTGGGAGGCGGCGCGGGGACAGGTGGTGGCTCCGGATTGGACGTGGGGCGGTGGCGGACATGTCCGGGCGTGAGCGAGGACGTGTCCGGTGGCGCGAGGAGGAAGAAGACAAGGGTTAGACCGTGAATTTTGGAGGGGATCACACACACATATATATATATATATATATATATATATATATATATATATATATAGGTAGAAGGAGGTGGGAGTGTCCAAATGAGGTGCGGTTTTCGCCCACATGATCGTGATCCGATGACGGGGAACATGGAAGTGGTTTAGATGGGTTATTGGGCTGTCTTGGAGGGGTGTTGGGCTGCAACACACAAGGGGCTTTTGTGGTTAACCGGTTAACCATTGGGGCATTAAACAACCTCCAAATGGAACAAAATTTGACAGGTGGTCTATCGGTGGTGTACGAAGGCCACTTGGCAAATCTCGGTCCATTCCGAGAATGTTCAACACCCTCTCAAGAAAAAAGACAAGAGGGGTGCGCCATGTGCATGAGGGAGTGTCGGATTGCGAAATGGACAACGGGGAAAATGCTCGCATGCATGAGACGAACACGAATGCAAATGCGATGCACATGATGACATGATATGAAATGCATGGCATGAACAAAATGAAAAACAAAGACAAAACGCAACCTTGAAGGTAATCTCAAATTGTATCTCCGGGAAAGGCAAGAGTCAGAGTTACAAATATGGCAAGTTACATCCGGGGCGTTACAGGTGAAGTACTCCCTCCTCATCATGGAGAGCGCTGAGATGATGAAGATGGCCACCGGAGATGGATTCCCCCCTCCGGCGGGGTGTCAGAAGGGGTCTAGATTGGTTTTCGATGGCTACGAAGGCTTCTGGTGGCGGAACTCCCGATCTAGGTGTCGTTTTGGAAGTTTCTGTATATATAAGAGGTTTTGGCGTCGAGAACAAGTCAGGGGGGTCTCCGGGCTGTCCATGAGGCAGGGAGGCCCGCCCAAGGGAGGGGGAGGGGGGGGTGGGCACGCCCCGCACCCTCGTGGGCAGCCCGAGACTTTGCGGGTCCAACTCTTTTACTCCATGGCCTTCTTCTAGTCCAAAAATAAGCTCGGTCAAGTTTCAGGTCAATTGGACTCCGTTTGGTTTTCCTTTTCTGCGATACTCAAAAACAAGGAAAAAACAGAAACTAGCACTGGGTCTAGGTTAATAGGTTAGTCCCAAAAATCATATAAAATAGCATATAAATGCATATAAAACATCCTAGATGGATAATATAATAGCATGGAACAATCAAAAATTATAGATACGTTGGAGATGTATCAGGGCGGCGCCCCCTCTCTTTCTTTCTTCCTCTCCTACTCCTTCCCTCTCCCCCCTCTTGGAAAAGGAAGGGGACTCCAACTAGGATTGGGAATCCTAGTTGGACTCCCCCTATAGGTGCGCCCCTCCTAGGCCGGCCTCCTCTTCCCCCTCCTTTATATACATGGGCAGGGCGGCACCGCAAAGGCACTCCACACTACAAAAAAAGACACACCCGTAACATTTTGGGACGAACACAATTGTTTTCTGTCATACTTATGACACTTCTATGACGATAATTGTGACAAAACCCGGTATCATCATAGATGTGGTGCGCTCCTACTTCTATGACAAAAACTCATGACAGAAAATGGGCTTTTCGTCCTGGGCGGGCCAGAGATGCAGCTGCATGACATTCTTTGGGCCATCCATGACGGAAAAAACCGTGGTAGAAGCGATGGTGAGGAAAATATCGGGGTGTTCCCCGTTACGGTGGGTGGTCGGGCCGAGCGATGCGCGTTTCTCTCATACACGCACGCGCGTGGGTGCGAGACATTGGGCTCTAACTGAACCTGAGCGAGGCGTCCGTCTACTGAACCCGAGCGATTGCACTGCAGGCTACGTGTTACTGGACTCGAGCGATCGATCGATGGCTGTTAACTGAACCCGATCGAGCGATTCCTTCGCTACTGCTACTAACTGAAGCCGAGCGATGCTGCCTCTAGATGAACAGTGTGTGTTGCCGGGGGAGGGGGTTTGGATGAACAGTTCCTGGTGGGGGTGGATGAACAGGACCCCGTGGTGTTGCCTCTGGATGAACAGGACCCCGATCGATCGAGCTGGTTGGGGCTGGATGAACAGGACCCCGTGGAGGGCTGGATGAACAGTAGACATCGGAGGGCTGGATGAACAGTAGCCCGTGGAGGGGTGGTTGAACAAGAGCCCGTGGAGAGGGCTGGTTGAACAGTTGCCGGTGGAGTAGCGCGCGGTGGAGGCTGGATGAACAGGAGCCCGTGGATGAACAGTCGCAGGTGGAGGCTGGAGGAGGTCGACGATTGATGAACAGTAGCCCGTGGAGGCTGGAGGGGTCGACGGTGGAGATGAACAGTATCCCATGGAGTCCCATTCTGTGGTACGCCACACCCCTCCCGATGAACAGGATTCCCGTTTCAACCGTAGCGCTCCAACACAAGTCCGTTTCCTTCATTTTGTGATACGCCACACCCCTCCCAATCAATAGGACCCTAGTTTCAACCATAGGAGGTTCGTTTCCTCCATTTTACGGTACGCTAGACCCCACCCAATGAACAGGATCCTGTTTCGAACGGGGCCGGTCGAACACAAGGCCGTTTCCTCCATTGTGCGGTATGCCAGGCCTCATTTCCATCAACTATTCCGTCCAAGCCCTCCCGATGAACCTCTGTTGGAAAAGGCAGTGCCTAGGAGGCGCTTAGGCACGCCTAGGTGCTAGGCAATGGCCAAACGCCTCGCCTAGGGCATAAGCAGAAGTCTAGGCAGAGCAAGTAAGAAATTGTCTACCCAAGCGAGAAATCATGCCATGTTGCACTGTGAATGCCAAAAGGACCATATTCCAATTGTAGTGGCTGGTAGTTAACATACTTATATGCACTAAATTTATAAAATACACATATGATAACCTGATATTGTCGGTGTACTAAATTAGGGGTCCTTTAGTAGCCCAGACTTGTGCACAGGTAGTTGTAGCCCTCCGGACGGCAAGGGCCTGCCGGTCGATACCTCTACCCAAAACTCAATACTTGGGAAACCAAGACCGTGAAGAAGACATCCTGGTAAGTCATCGAGAAATACTAAGTTAGTACTAAAGGTCAAGACTCCAGTTGTCGGCAAGCTCAACACCGGCAAGCCACAGGCCCCACAAAGTCCTTGCCGGGAAATTCCCCCCTCTCTCTTGAGCCACTCTACCTCATAGACCAGTTGATGGCTTGTCAAGATTAGGTGTCGAGCAAGCATGCAGCTTGGGGAGGATAAAGGTTGACTTTATTGACACCCGTCTAGTGGACGCGTCAAGAAGATAGAGGTGGCCAGCCCGACGGCATAGAAGGAGAGACGCCTTTAGCCAAAGGATCATTATTAACTCATGGTGCATTGAATCCCCTTGTCCTAGCATGACATGATTGGGTTAGATAACATCGAAGCCACTATTCATACATGTAAATGACCATGATGCGACTGCGGTGACCCCTTTTCGCTTATAAAAGGAGGCTAATGGCTACCTTGGCAAGGGTCAACACTTTGCACATGCTTACAAAGTCGATGCACCTTGCATGCATCTTTCTGGCAGGTTGCGTTTGTAACTTGTGCCCCAATTCAATCCACCCAAAGAACAGGAGTAGGGTTTTATGGCCCCATAGGGCCCGAACCTGGGAAAACCACATGAGTCAACTTCTGGATTTGCTCTCTATGCTTGTCGATCACCTGAGCCAGACTAAAAAGGGGCCTCCGACACATATACACCCCGAGAGTAAAAATTATATAACCGCCTAGGCTGTTCCTAGGGCGCTTAAGCACCGCCTAGGCACTAGGTGAAGGCCAACCGCCTCGCTTACGCCTACCGCTTTTTCCAACATTGCGATGAACACGATGACCCATTCCATTCCGACCCAGCCGGTTGGCTCCCCATGAACACGACGACGACATAGTTTCTCCGTTCCATCCCAGCCATGTACACGAGCCCTGGCCATACGTATGCGCGAGTAGTCGTTCGAGACTCTGCCCGTATGTACGCACGTGGCCATATTTCCTTTCTTGCACACTGGCCGCTGTACGTACGTGTACATGCTACGTGTGCGCCTCTACTACGACACGTGCATGCCTCCACATGGACCAGTATGTACGTACACGTTCGCGACCAGAATGACAATGCTACGTATGCTTCGACCAGGTGGTCCCGACTGTCAGGCACTTCCTTGCGTGCGAAGATGTAGCTGGTGGGTCACAGCAGTCAGGGGGGCGAATCGTTTTTTTGGTCGGACGCACTTCCTTGCGTGCGAAGATGTAGCTGGTGGGTCCCAATAGTCTGGCGGGAAACTTTTTTTTCGCGGAATACGGTGGCCCGTCCGGTGGGTCCCCGCTGTCAGGTGGAGGAACGATTATTTTGCGCATAATAAGGAGGCACTTCCTTGCAGCTGTCGTGGACCTAGCTGTCAGCCTCTCCACGTACAGTACTCTTCCGATGGAAGTCGGTCATTGACCAGATTTACCACACCACGCCGAGAGCACCACGACGGTGGACGACGGTGAGGCCTAGGAAGGGGACGACGTGGAGCCGGGGAAGACGTGGCGGTGGATACCCACGCGGAGAGGAGTACGAGGGTTCACTGGTTCGGCTGTGGTGTGAGGCCGCCGTCGCCGCAGAATAACAGGGGGTGTGGGTGAGTGGAGGGATGGCCTGGCCAACAGTGGGAGTAGTAGGGGGCGGTGAGGCCTCCGCGGCAGCACAACTGGCCATAGGAGGCAGGAGCAGGCGGCACGACCGGCGCTGCTTTGGGTGGCTGTAGCAAGAAGACCAGAATTTGAAGAATCACGACGGCCGTTTGATGGATATCGTACGGTCACTGCAGCTAGAATCGTTTATATTGACTAAGTTGACAAAGCCCTTGGTACGCGTCAACTTAGTAGGCCCACACGTCAGCTTCCGAAACGGTGCGCCCCAGATGTCAGGGGGAGGAATCATTTTTTGGGCGGGTGAAGCTAGAATATCCAAGATTGAAGAAGAAGCACGTCATCCCTTGGATGGACATCCAACGACCACTGCTGCTAGAACCGTGTGTTGACTATAAGTTGACAAAGCCTTGCTTACGCGTCAACTCTTTTTTCTGAGGGGACGCGTCAACTTAGTAAGGCCACAAGTGTGTGGCAAGAACTTATAGCCCATTTGAGATTTGTAAGAATGTGTAGCCAATTTATGAATTCTAATGGAATTTACTACAGCCCATTTATAGTTTGTTAAAAGTACAACCCATTTCAACCAACCGTTCAAAATAGAATTCAACAAATTTAATTCCCCACATTTTGATGGGATCTGAAATATTTTTATCCCGAAATTTCTAGTCAGATTAAATACAATTTCAATATAAATTTATATTACGTAAAAATCCAACGAAACATTGCGCTCAAAACAATTAATGTAATTAAAATTTTCAATATCCAAAAATAATATTTTATAAAGTAATTATGTGTTTGGTGCATTTTTATAGTTACTGCCCAGTTTTTATAATTACATCCCATTTATTATTTCTTAAAGCCCATTTTCTTGTTAAGCCTAATGCATCCCTCCTAGGAAAGATTTGTAGCCCAGCGGGGCGGAGAATAACAACTTGACCTTGCCTGGGTATTCCTAAAAAAAGTATAGCTGGGATAGCCATTTTCAGTTTGAAAAAATTAATATCTGGGCTAGGTATCTGGCCTGGGCTAGACGGGCCACGGCCCGCCCAGTTAATACCCGCAGCTATGTTTTTGTTGTTGTTCAGAGGAGAAAAATTAATATCTGGGCTAAACATCACTGAAGAAAAACTCTGCAGTGCTCACACCTCAAAAACACAAATACTGCTCGAGCTGCTTGGTCCCAGCCGTCGGCCGCTTCTTGTGCAATTCTCTCGTTTATTGACTACATAGGTTGACAATGGTGTGGGACCATGATGTCAGGAAACCAGGAGGAAGCAAAAAAAATATAGTTTTATATACTAAGACGGAGGCACTTGCGTACGTGCGGCTATGGCCCTGGTGGGTCCCCACTGTCATCCTCTCCAAGTAAAGTCATCTCCTCATCCTCATGTCCGTTGACCATGTTGACAACACGAGACAGTGGCGCCACGGCGAGTGCAACAACTCGAAGGACGACGGAGAGGGCCTCGCGGGCCCTACGGATGGTCTGATACAATGCCCGCTGCTCATTCGGGAAGCCAGGATTATAGGGCCACATGTCCACAGCGGCATTGTCGTTCGCTTGTTCACAGGTGCTTGTTGAGGAGACGGAGGTTGCAACACGGGTCCTCCTGCGCTGGTAGCTCTTCCGCCATTAGGTCGTCGAAGTGGAGCCGCACCTGCTCTATGGTGAACATGGCATGAACTGGCTTGGACAGTGGCGCCGGCTCCTGGTCGGAAGCTATGTCCATCGTCTGATTGTCGTCGATCAGCTCGGCAAGCTAGCTGGCAAGCCAGCATGTCCGGCTGCTAGACCGACCCACTGCCAAGCACGAGTCTGACTTCCCAAGACCACCCAGACCGCCTCCCACGCCGGCACGCACTTTCCACCCAAAACGGTCAGCGCCGCCTGCCCCGCTTCCCGGTGCAGGCAATTGCTCCGCCTTCAAACGTCACAAGTGACGTCCGTCCGTTCTTCTACTGCCCACATTAATGATACGCGGTTGCCGAGGCGGATACTCCGGTGCCACATGTCCGTCCCTCCGCCGCCCACCATTGCTATATAAACTGTTGCGCCGGCCATAGCCGCAGTCATCCGCATTCGTTCCCTTTCTCCTATCCACACCACTACTGCCCACCATGGCTTACTTGCACTCCAACGCTCTTCGGGACGGGCGGACAACGGACCACAAGGAGATGGCAGCCATTGCTGCCGACTGGCTAGCTAGCAGGCAGCCGGAGGATGACGACGTCCCAATGGAGAACATGGTAGTCGATGATCCAGCGCCAACCCCCTCCTTCGCACCATCCTCGCCGGTGCATTGCACCATGACCATCGGCAAGGCCCGTGCCCAATATACAGACACGATGAGGTTGAAGCGTGAGGAGCAGTTCCGCAGTGGGCGGAGCAGGAGGCGCTGCTCGACTCATACCACTCCGCCCGCGAGGGCCGCCTGGAGCGCTGGCGATACCGCATGCGGGTGGCGGAGGCTGCGACAACCTATGAAGAGGGCAATGAAGCCGGCGAGGCGCTGTTTGGCGAGACCAAGGATGAGGCAGAGGACAACGCCGGCTCCGACGAGTCCCCGCTCTGCTAGTGTCGACGAGGCCCTGCTCCACCGAGGCCCCGCGACACCAAGAACGAGGTAGAGAACACCGATGGCGCCGCCGAGGCCCCACGGTGCCAACAACAAGGAAGAGGACACCGCCGGCTCTGCTGAGGCCCCACCCTGCCAGCAACGAGGGGGAGGATTTCCCTCGCTCCGCCGAGGCCCCGCCCTGCTGCCAACGAGGCCGCACCACACAGAAAATCAGGAAGAGTAGAACATGGTAGGTCGCCGCCGCTCGGGTCCAAGTAAGGCCACCGCTGCCACCCTCCGGTTGTTGGCACTGAGCTGTACATCATGGAGCAATTCTATGATTATAGGATGATTGAAGACCGCTCCGTGGTTGAGATACAACCATTTGCTAGAGAACTTGAGCACTTCAGTTCTATGCTACCGGACACAGGTGGGTAGCTTCGGTTAATTAATTATACATCCAACGCACCCCTTTTTAGTTGAAGAATGTATGAAATGTAATGAAATCCAGCATGTTTATATGAAATTCGACTGTGTATGAATGAATTTATTTCGATTAGTTCGAATTCTTGTATCACCGGCATTGGATGAACATGCAAAACAATACGTACTAGCATTATTCCTAGGGTGATCACCTTGTTTGCAGCAGTTTCACATGTACTCCCTCCGGCCCTTTCTAGTCAGCATACAAGTTTTGTCTGCAGTCAAAGTATCTCTACTTTGACCAATCTTATAGAAAAAAGTATGCACTTTCACAATGTGTGAAGTAAAAAGGAACAGAAGGAGTACAAAGAGTTTGAGCAGCTTTTTAGCGTTCCTGTACATTGCAATCAAACACACAAGCCTGGCAAGTCATAGAGAACATTCAAAACAATCTAGGATTATGCATCTCAGTGATTCACATGTCAGAGCCAATATTTACTTCACAACTAAAGAATAAAGAAAAAAATGGATCGACGCTGCTGACAGCAAAGGGCATCCCATTCGAAAATATCGAACGCATGTCTTCTTGCTAAAATCAATGAGCAAAATTTGACAAGGTTGTCCCATTCCAAAATATCAAGTGCCTACAATTGTGGAATGGGCAGGGTTTGCCATCAGTTCAGACATTGACATGGCACCTCGTGCTAAATAAACCAGCTGTTCTTCTTGTGAAGTTCCACCAAACTCAACCAAATTCGCTCAGCACCTCCTTTCTTGTGGTGGAAATGAATGATTTGATGTATTCATGAACATTTTGTGCAGTTCCCATTGAAATCAAGCTAGGCACCCCTGTTTGCACAAATACAAAAAAGTGATTAGTATAAAGCAAACTGTACTATGAATCGACAGTTTAAACACGCACCTACATGGTCCATGTAGAGCACACTTTTAGAAAAATGGAACTCACCGGAAAGAATCCTAGAACAACATTGTACTCGCGCATCATAGCAAGAAAATGGAGATTTGTCAGTCCTTCTGAACTGAAGTTAGTTTGGTCTTGTGGGGGGTAATGTAACCATCCTTCAACTGCTCCTTCTGACGAGAAGATAGACAGGGCTTCTTCATCCTGGCATAATTGGAACTAGTCACTTCACGTACTCCATATTCTTCTTCAGAGGAGGATGATCCTGTTGTGCAAAGACAAGAGGATAACTAAATGCTAGCATCCCTGTTTGCTCGAAAAAAGGAAATATTTAAAACAACACAGATGAAGCACTTCTCAAGGACAATACCACTTTTTGATGACAGTATCTAAATAGTAGCACAACACCAATAGAGATGACAAAGCTCAATCATATGGATGAAATCAATGGGCGAGTACCAACCTTTGTCAGGAGGCTTATTGTGTAGAGCATACAGATGAAGCATTTCTCTGGAACCATCTCTTGCTATCTACTGTGGTGGCCATGCTTACTATATACTCCTCGATTAGTTTAATGTTTCCAACATCTTCTTGTGCAGTTCCACTAAAATATATGGTATCTTCAAAGAAGATCCCTGTTTGCACAAGTAGAGATAATTACGTATTACATTAAGAGTGGCATCAAACCAGTGGCAAAACAATTTCTCGTTCCAGCCATAGCAATAAATTAAGATGCAAAACTATATCATTACTTGTGTCATCACAGTTCCAGTGCTTCATTACAGCACCGGGAGTTGATTTTTGTTTTCTTCCGCTTGTTCTTCCCCTTCATCACTTGGTTCAATAACAGACAAGCTTCGCCTTCAATGTAAGATTTGGCATGTCAATTAGGTTGCACAAGTATAGCACTAAACAATGACATTAATTTTCTGATGAAAGTGGCAAAATACAAGCCAACAGTTGTGAAATATCCTTATCTTACCTTAATGGGATATTACGATGCACATACAGATTGGAAGTCTTGTCTCCATTTGTGTAGTTCACTAAAATCAAGCAACATTACCGTACAAGTAGCACAACATATAAAAGCACACTGCAGAATCATGTGAAAGAAGTCTAGTACTGACCTCTCATGACACGGAATTCAAACAACTCACAAGAAGAAGATCTGAACCAAATTTGCCAACACGGATAGGAAGTAAGATATCCTCTTGTGCAGTTCCACTAAGATCAAGAAATCAAGCAATGTTGTCGGTGTGACATTTTGGTTGAACTGCACAAAACACTCTTAAAACAAAAGTGTTTTGTGCAGTGCAGCAAAAGGTCACAATGGCAATGAGGTGAAGTAGATAACCCTGTTTACACAAAGGTGCAAAGGAAACAACTAGTGGTCAATAACGGTGGATGACATAGAAGCCAACAAAAAGAAGCATCTACCTTATCTAAATGGGAAAGAAAGCAAGACAGTAGCATTTCTCAAACGGTGAATATTAACAGAGATATTATATTAATAATAAATTTCGTTAAACATGTAATTTGCTTTTAACTGTAGCATTGCATCAATTTTCCAGCGGCATTATTAGAGGGTGTTTGTTTACAGGGACATCTTGGTGGAGGGACTAAAAAAACTCCGTGTTAGTCCCATCAAAACCAAACAGGAGGGACTTCTAGGGACTAAAAGTGGGCATTTGGGACTAAAGAAAGAAGACCCTGCCACACATCGCACCTTGTCTCTATTAGTTCATTACTAGGGGTAACGTGGTATTTTAGCATGTCATTTAATAACCTCTACTCCATGTTTAGTCCCTGGAACCAAGCAGGTAGGGACTAGGGAGTTTTTAACCAAACATGGACTTAGATTAACAACAACTAAAGAGTTGCACGGGACAGTGGATGCACCAGCACCATGTGCATCTACCGATGTACTGGGGTGATGCACAGTCTGTTCCAACAAAGAACAAACAATGAAGAATCATATTTGTGTTGGTCCTAGTTTTGTTATCTTTAGACACCTTTCCCTATGTGAGCGCAGCAAATCTAGTCCTGCTCAAACTCTACAGCCTTGTCCCCCAAAACAAAACAAAAGATCAGTTTGTTACAAATGTGCGTACTGCGTTTGTCATTGTTTTCCCTTTTCGACCAACGTAGGTGCTGGATAGCCAGTCTGTACTAATACTTCCCCCTTCCTTTCCTCTTTGAACCACATCCTAGAATTATGCTATACAACTTTCCCCACAACTTTCCCCCATTCCTTTCCTCTTTGAACCACGTCTTAGATTCATGCGATACAACTTTACCCCCTCCTTTCCTTTTTGAACCACGTCCTAGATTCATGCTATACAACTTTTCCGACTACTTTCCCCCATTCCTTTCCTCTTTGAACCACGTCCTAGATTCATGGTATACAACTTTCCCCAGTACTTTCCTGTTTGATCCAACACCTAGATTCGAGTGCAGAAGCGGAAAAAGCCCACATGCAGCTAGAGCAATGCATGTGGAATAAGTAAATTATACCTTAAGGTTCTTGGGGTGTGGTTCGGTGGGCGACTGGAGGCCGTTCGGCCCACACTATGTACGGCGGCGAAGAAGAAGGGGTCGGAGGCCCTCCCGCGCCGCCGCTGGGTGAAAGTGAACAGTTGCGCCGGTAGTGGATTCCCTCCCTCGCCGACGAAGACAACCTTAAGCCTCCTTCCCTTCCCGGTGGACGGATCCTGCCGGCTCTTTGACCAGCAGTGAGGGGAGAGAGAGAGGCCAACGAACTCTTATTTAGATCTGGAGAGGGTGAGAGAGTGTGAAGAGAGCAACTACAAGGAGACCAGCAGTGAGGGGAGAGAGAGAGGCCAATGAAGTCTTGTTTAGATCTAGGGAGGGTGAGAGAGTGTGAAGAGAGCAACTACAAGCGCTGAGGCTCCAGCATGTATATATATACTCGACAGAGTGTGAATAGTGCAAACCCTAGAAAACAAGCGCCGAGGCTACAGCTGATCGTATAGCTCCGTATCCATCCATTTTGAGCAGTCAAAGAATCCTCCTGGCATGAATTATGCTCAAGTGTAGTTATCAAACCCGAGACCTCAAGTTTGATGAGCGAACAGGCTAACCAGCTACACAACCATCCCATTATGTTCAACAAGAGGAAAATAACCTTTTATACATTCCTGCATTTATGTGACAAGCATGCCATGTTTTTTTTGTGTGGGAGTCATTGGGATTTAAATCATAATCGTGTCATGTGGCTTTGGTGGTAAGACTATCCATAGTGCTGCAGAAATAATGCAGCCTTAGTCACCTTACCTCTCTCCATGTAGTACATTGGGTCCCACCAGTCAGACGGTGAAACAAACAAATTAATAAGAAAAATTAAAAGCGCCAGCGGTGTATCTTACCTCACACATCTCGCTACTGCTCGGGAACACTGTCCAATTGATCCCTCTATTCGCTCATGTACTATTTTAAGTGAATCCTTATTATAACGTTAGAACGTGCCTAAGTTATTATGCCACCATATCTCGTACGACTCCCTCCGTCTAGGTGTAATAAGTCACGTTAGAAGGTGCAGCGGGACCAAGGTGCAAGCAGATTGGAGGAGAAGGAGAAACTTGACTGGTCATTCCTCCAACCAAATCCCTAATTTCTGTCTCTAAACGAAACAATTAATCCAAACAACTAAGAGATGTCGTTTTAGCTACCATGCAGGGCCACGTATTAACTCGCATGCAAGCCGACTTTGATTTCTTGACTGATCAACGCGTAGTTGCGCTCCATGCATTGGGTTTGCGGGGGAGATAACAAGGCAGAGTAAGGAGCGTTTGGTTACATTGCTTAGGCTGGTCATAGTGGTGAGTAACTTGGACTAATAACATGCATATGTTACTAGTCTATGTTATTACTACGCGAAGTTTGCCATCGGAAGCGAGCCGATCTGGCTCTCCTGAGCTAGCAAGGTTTTTCTAGCCCACCCAAGCTAGCTGGCCCACAAAAGCTAACATATTTTAATAGTTCCAAATGCCTGACCTTGCCCGGCTATGCTATAAGCTGTTCTTGCTAAGGATCCAAATGCTCCCTAAGTAACAACGCTCTCTAGCAACAAGTCCAGGAGGGGATTGAGATGCGAAGTTAATGGACGACGCCTAAACATTTTGGGAATATCTGATTTCCGTAAGATGACTTAACACCTAGATGGAGGGAGTGCTACTCCTCAGTCCAGGGTTGATGGAATATTCGTCACCTCTTCTCTTCTTGTACGTAGTCCATTTGTATCTCACTTCCTGTGGCTTCGCACTCGCACGATTTCCCTATTCTATGAACCTATGTGTGTGTGTGTGTGTGCGTGTGTGTGTGTGTTTAACAACATGTGTGTGTTAGAGAGAGCGACAGACTGACCTACTCCTACAGAGAGATGGTGTGTACTGTATGATTTTAGCCGCGAGAGTCGGTGCATGCTCTCATTTCCGGGCGTCCGGTAGGAAGACAGGCGGACAACTGCCACGCCCGCTCCTGACCAGCCTGGCCTACCCAAAGCCCCTCCATCGCCCGCACGCGCTTCCCGCCTGAAATGATCAGCGCCGCTCCATAGAATCGGTGCCGCATTCATGCCCGGGCAGAGCGGACGCGACCTCCCACTGGCACCCGCGTTGAAGGGAGAAGCGGATTCAAGAGTGATGGTTGCTTCGTCCGTCCAACTTATTACTGGGTCTATGTGATTTGACGGCTCATTGGTCATTATTACTGAGGTTGTAGGACTACTGGATGTCCCACGCTTTAAGCTAAAGGAGGTACTACTAGATTACAATTTTCTCCATTCTTACGGCGGAGGAGTGCAAGAGTAGTGAAAACACGTAGGCTCGGTGATTACATGGTCCACCTCACACTATCACCCATATTTTCTGGACACCGTGCGACACCTAACTCCTTACATAGTACTCCCTCCATTCCTAAATATATAAGTCTTTGTAGAGATTCCACTAGGTGTACTACATACAGAACAAAATAAATGAATCTACACTTAAAATGCATCTATATACATCCGTATGTGGTTCATGGTGAAATCTCTACAAAGACTTATATTTAGGAACGGAGGAAGTACTAGTATAGTACGTACTATAATTTATCAGTGAGATAGTACAATGCTATGAAGCTTCCAGCTTCTGTTACATGTATCTTGCGTCCAAGGTTGCCCGTTGCAAGATTTCATCAAATACAAAGGATACTAACATGCATGCTATTGCATCTCAATGATTGACAGATCATAGCAAATATGTACTCCCTCCGTTCCAAAATAAGTGCCTAAAATTTATGCAGGGGGTGTTTGTTTCCAGGGACTAGAAAAAAGTCCCTCTTCGGGACTTTTTAACCAAACATGAGGGACTACTAGGGAGTAAAACTTGCTTTTTGGGACATAATGAAGAAGACTCTCAAGGAGTCTTTTTTGGGACATTTCGAACAATGCCCCTCCCTGCACCCATTGCCCCGCCGCCCCATGGTGTTGTTTGGTTGTTATTTTTTTGTATACTGGGGGTAACATGGTCATTCAATAACCTCTGGGGAGGGACTAGGGACTTTTTAGTCCCTGAAAACAAACAGGGAGGGACTTTTTAAGGAGTAGGGACTTTTTAGTTGGGACTAGAAAAAGTCCTAGGACTTATGAACCAAATAGGGACTCAATATGGACTACATACGGAGCAAAATGAGTGAATCTACACTCTAAAATACGTCTATATACATCAGCTTTTGGAGTATGTACTAGTACTTCATATTGAAATCTACTAAAGGACATATATATTCCAAATAATATGATAATCTCTCTAACCAAGGTAGTAGGGACGAGTAGTAAACGGAGGGAGTAGTAAAATTTTCTCCTCGTCCTGCGAGCCACCGCGCGTGTGGGCAAGGGAGCGAGCGTAAGGCGTACAATACTACTACTAGTAAGCAAGCTTCACCTCATCCTGCGAGCCACCGCGCCCATGGGCGGGGGAGATGGCGTACTAAGCAGGCTTCTCCTTGTTCTGCGAGTTGACGTGACACATCAAAAGTACTCCGGTGTGTACAGAGCCTTGCCTCTAAGGTAGGCCCCACATGGTTTGCCTCTTTTTTAACATAACGCGTCAAGTCGCAATTTGTTTGTTCACCTATGGTAGATGATCCTCCCTCCATCTAGTGGACAACCAGTACACGTGTCAAATTACCACGTGGGCTGCCTTTTCGTATAGAACTGAGCTCCACCGTGTACCCGCGCGGGTGTGGCTAGGAAAGAGACGGGAGTACGTGCGCCGTGCGTGCACCTCTTCTCTTCGTGCAAGTCCCCCACCTACGTGGGTGTGTGTGAGAGATACAAACCTAGACAAATGGCTTGTGCGTTTGTGAGTGTTTTTTGTTTGGGGGGAGGTTGATTTCGTGAATGTATTTGCGAGAACATGTGTCGATGACATCTCAAACAAAATTTTGCATGCAATGTGTGTGAAATGGAGGCCTATCCATATCATATATAGAGGGTCGGGTGTCGGTGTCAAAACCGGCGGATCTTGGGTAGGGGGTCCTGAACTGTGCGTCTAGGATCGATGGTAATAGGAGACAGGGGACACGATGTTTACCCAGGTTTGGGCCCTCTCTATGGAGGTAATACCCTACTTCCTGCTTGATTGATCTTGATGAATATGAGTATTAGAAGAGTTGATCTACCACGAGATCGTAATGACTAAACCCTAGAAGTCTACCCTATGGTAATGAGTATATGTGTCGTCCTTTCTCGACTATCCCCATTCGGTTTATATAGACACCGAGGGGATCTTGGGTTTACAAGGAGTTGGTTACATAAGAAGGAATCTTCGGTCGCCAAGCTTGCCTTCCACGCCAAGTACAGTCCAATCAGGACACGGTGCAGTCTTCGGTCTTCATGTCTTCACAGCCCATCAGTCCGGCCCATGGATAACAGGCCGGACGTCTAAGGATCCCTTAGTCCAGGACTCCCTCAATAGCCCCTGAACCTGGCTTCAATGACGAGGAGTCCGGCGCGTAGAATTGTCTTCGACATTGCAAGGCGGGTTCCCTCCTTCCGAACTGTAGAATAGTCTTCGGACGAAATAAGTGCATCCAGACCTGTTACGCACACCATACACAACCGTAGAGAGAATATAATATTTGCACAAATCCAATCTGTTGACAGCTTCTCTTCAACACGACATCGTGTCTGTCTGGTTATAATTTCGAACCGTTTTTCTTCTGCCATCCCACGTTTCGAGACGTGGTTTTTATTGGCACGTCTTTTCGAAACAGAGATCGTGTCCCCTTATCGTGGGATTCTCATTAATGCGGGCATGGGTAACTCAACCGTGTCATTCATACAGACCTAGGGAACAGGCAAATCCTAAGGCGAGTGAGGAGGAGTTTAATATCTGCTGCCTTTATAAGGGGATAAGGATTCCCCCTTCATCTCCTCACACCTTCTTTCTATGTTCACCCTTCCGATCTCAAGCTCCAGCGCCCAAGTTCCCATCTCCTTTCCACTCAAGCGACCATGTCCGGATCTGGTGGATAGGGCAAGTGCATGGTCTCCTCTGTCAAGGAGGAGTGCATTACTGAGCTCCGAGTGGCCGGATATTTGGCAAAGGAGATCACCCATCATCTACCAGCCGAGGGACAAGTCGTCCCCATGCCAGAGCCCATAGAGAGAGTAGTCTTCATCCCCCATTTCCTCCGCGGGCTAGGGTTTCCACTCCACCCTTTCATCCGCGGGCTGATGTACTACTACGGGGTAGATTTCCATGATCTGTCCCCGAATTCCTTCCTCAACATCTCGGCATTTATCGTTGTGTGCGAGGCCTTCCTCCGCATCCATCCCGACTTCGGGTTGTGGCTCAAAGTCTTCAACGTGAAGCCAAAGGTGGTGGATAGTCAGCACGCGGAGTGCGGAGGAGCCATGGTGAGCAAGTTGTCCAACGTCTCCTGGCCCAAAGGCACCTTTATAGAGACAGTAAAGGAATGGCAAAAGAAGTGGTTCAACATCACAGAACCTCGCGGCACCACCTGGGCCGCAACTGCCGAATTCCGCTCTAGTGCTCCCACGCGGCTCACCTCCTGGGTTGAGAAGAGTCCAGACTGGTGTTCTCCTGACGAGCTGATAGCGCTGCAGACGCGCGTTCAAAGCATGGTGACCAAGGACGTCAAGCTCATCGACGTTATCCAGGTGATGCTGGTCCGCTAGATTCTTCTGTGCCAGCGCCAAAGCCGCCCTTTATGGGAGTTCAATCTGAAGAAGCACCAGACCCTGAGAAGGCTCTTAGACACCTCTCATGAAGGGGCCTGGAAGTTGATCTTTAAGGGTAACGAGAATCCACCGGCCACAGACTCAGACCGTGGTCACAATTGTAAACACCGCACCAATGAGGTATGTTTCTTTTGACGTATTCCCAACTCGAATATTTCGAGGATGATGTCTGACATTTAGTATTGCTCCTTCAGGACTGGGTGGAGAAGGCGCAGTGGATATAGTGTTCGGCGCCGCTGCCCGAGGAACCGGTCATCCCGCGCCTAGCGAGGACGTTGGTGCCGGCGCCATATACGGCACCGGAGAAGAAGGCAAAGAAGAAGGCCAAGGGGGCCAAGAGTGGCCCCTGTCGCAAGAGCGCTTTGGACGCGACATCCAAAGAGGACGAGGCCCATTCCTCCATCCCCGAGGACAATGAAGAGGAAGAGGAGGAGGAGGAAAATAATCCTCCTCCCAGGGAGAAGAAGAGGGTGGCCCCAGCACATCCGGAGGTGAAAGCACCCAAAAAGGGGAAGGGCGCCCCAGCGGTCAACACCGCGTGGGACGTTGACAGTAGTCTGGAACGACGCCCCCGCACTAGGCCTTAGGCCACATCGTAAGCGACATGGCTCATTTACGCACATATCCAGCCCTTTCTTTTTGTTATGCTAACATGGTTAATCCATACTTTTGCAGTCCGGCCCATGACCTTATCCAGCGTTCCTCATCTAGAGGTTCGTTGGCTCCGTCGGAGATGGCGAGCATGTCACCACCGCCTGCTTGCTCCCCCGGGGCCAGGAATGACACCGAAGTGTTATCCTGGAGGGCCGCTCCGAAGGGAGGAGCTCAGGACATTGTCCGGAGGGCGCCACAAGGAGGGACCTCCGCTGCCGGACAGATGGGGGAGCAGATCCCCAAGGAGACCGGCAAAGAGGGCCGTATTGAGTTCGGCCCTCAGCCGAAAATGATTTCGGAGATCTATATGGCTCCAAAATCAGGCGAGCACCCTCCTTCGAAGGGGGGGTGTGCCAATTCCACTGGTGGCCCCTGTCCACCCAGGGGCGCCGGATGACCTAATGGAGGAGCTATGAGGTGCCTCCGTTGTGGACAAGCACTGTGTCCTTATGGTTGCGGTGATCGAGAAGGTTCAGTCCGCCAAGAGTGGACTAGACGAAGCCTGCAACAATTTGTTGATGGGTTTCGAGGTAAGTGACATAGAAAGAGGAAAACCCCATGTATTCAATAGCCCCTGAGACACTGTCCGGAGCTCGGCAAGAAGAACTAGATAGAGGATCAACCTCTTATTGTAGGAGACTAACAGAATATGTATGAATAAGTAGGCGTCGTTGTTGGCCGCGACCTCGCATACTGCCATGGTCTCCGAGCTGGAGCGGACCGAGAATGAGCTCGGTGAGATTAAGGTTCGGCTCCAAGAGAAGCAAGGTGAGGAACGACTATCTATATGTTCGAGAAAGGATAAGCGCTGTGTAGTGACAGCGGTATCGTTATATGTGCAGAAGCCGCGACCAAGGTCGAGGCCCTGACGAAGGCCCTGGGCAAGGCCGAGGAGAAGGTTGTCCAGCAGCAAGCTGCCCGTAAGAAGCTCAAGGCCCGTGTCAAAGAACTCTAGTAGGAGCTCCAGGATGCGGTGAAAAAATGCGAGACGTTGGAGCACGATGCGTCGGTTCAAGGGACCGAACTCGCCAAGGCTCGTCAAAGCGCGGAGACTGCCCGGAATGAGGCCCAAGCTACCCTCCAGGAGATCTAGGAGGCCAAGAAGATCACGGCAGGTAAGGCATTTTAAGATGCAAAGCAAGTATGCGGAGAAGTAGTACCTTTTACTAACTCGAGTTTGGAGTTCCCTAGGGGCCTTCGTGGATTTTCCATGCAGTGTATCCGATGCCACGGAGTTCTATCGAGCCAAAGGAGGGGGTTCCACGAAGAGGCTATTCTGGTCGCAGTATGCGGCGCCGGAGCATCCCGTGTCCTTCACTGATCAGCTGAAACAGCTGGTGGAGCTGCATAGGGTGGACGAACTAGCCATTAAGGATTTGATAATCCGGCTATGGCCAGCCGAAGCTATGCCCAGCAGCTACTTCGGACTCGTGAGGCGGGTGGTGAACGCCTATCCTCGGCTGGACGTCGTGAAGCGCTCGGCCTGTATTGAAGGTGCGCGCATGGCCTTCGCCCGTTGCAAGATGTGGTGGGCGAAGATGGATACCGTCGAGGTGACCAGGGGCCACCGGAGGGCAAGGAGCACCGTACACCGGAACGGTATTTTTCGGATATCCTGGAGGGGTCTCGCCTTGCTGGAGCACAATGTTCACAGGACATTGTGTTTGAATGAATGTATTCATGTTTGCCTTTGCGTATTATGAGAAACAAAGCCTGTTTTGTTAATGCAATTTTTTTATGCTTTGATTGTTTCCTCCTATGCAGTCGTGTTATATGTAATCTGAGGGTTGGCCAGTTGTCGGCTTCTGCCCTCACGTAGATAGTACGGAGGTGTTCGGGATGGAATCTAAACAATCTTGATCCAATTACATGGTCCTTGAAGGAGTTGTTTAGCGCAAGGAACAAGGCAATCAGACTATACGGCTTAAACGCCCTCACTTAGCCATAGGAGTTTTATAATAAAGCATGGGTGCAGCCCCTGGTTCGAGCCAGAGTGCTGTCGTCATCTGATCGGGAAGTGCCGATCTTTCGCGTAATGCGGATAAAATCTCCAACGATTTGTAACCCTCGAGTAGCTGACCGGCTCTCGCCGTATCATGACAATCGGTTTTCGGCTTTCTCTACTGAGGTGCTTGTCCGGTCCAAGCCAGGGCACAATCGCAGTAGTTCTCCCTTTACTACCCTAGCCGATCGAGCGGAATGTAAGGTAGCAAGCACAGGAGCCGGGCAACCCAACTATTGACTAAAGACATGATTCGGAGCCAAAGCATATAATGCTAGATTCAGGGTGCCGAACTTATATATATATAAGAAGTGTTCGGACTGTGCTGCTGTATTGTGGGGCGGTAGGTAGCCCCTAGCGAATATGAAACGTAAAATAGTGTCGATGCAGCAGATAGGCAGATTGAAATAAAGCAAAGTAAGAAACGAAAAACACAGGGGCTGGGCCACAAACCATGTTTATTATAACTGGATGGATACGTCAAGGCGTATCTTGTACAGATGGTGCTGGAAGTATCCGGCCATTTAACGTGCCGGAATCCGTATGGCACAGCGTGTGGGTCCTGAGAAATAATTGTGAATACCGTCAAGAAGAACGTGTAAAGGTTACCCTACAGACCTGTGTTGCTTGCCTCCGTTGCGTTCCAGTCCTTCTAGAGGACTTGATATCAGGACTGCAAAAAGGTGCCTGTAATGAGAAAAATAAGTAAAAGCATGTTTGTCCGGGATCGGTTTTTCCGAATTGTAGCCCCCGGGTTGTCTCGCGCCTCCGTCAATGTCCATGGAATTTTGAGTGCGTAATTGTGTAAGCGTGGTACGAATGCCACTACCTCATTGGGGCTGGGACGGAGGCCAAATTGCTAGTCGAGCTCTTCACGAGCCGCGCTGTCCTGTTGCAGTGTAGTCTGGACTCTCTTGATGGTGTCCGGGGGCTCGGCAGCTAGATGCCGCTTGAGAAGGCCGTTCTGTACATCTGCTGCCAGGGCGGCGGTTTGCTCCTCTATTCGGAGGGAGCGTTCCGTATTGCCATTGACTGTTTTCACGCCGCGTGGACCGGGCATCTTGAGCTTGAGATTAGTGTGGCACTGCGTTAAATCTAGCGAACGCGGTTCGTCCGAACAGTGCGTGGTAGCCGATGCGGAAGGGGACGATATCAAAGATTAACTCTTCGCTTTGGAAGTTGTCCGGACAAGCGAAGACCACCTCCAGCGTGATTGAGCCCGTACAGCAGGCCTCTACACCTAGTATGACTCCTTTAAAGGTAGTCTTTGTTGGTTTGATTTGTGAGGGATTAATGCCCATCTTCCGTGCTGTATCCTAGTACAGTAGATTGAGGCTGCTTCCCCCGTCCATCAGGACTCGTGTGAGGTGGAATCCGTCGATGATTGGGTCAAGGACCAGTGCGGCCGAACCGCCGTGGCGGATACTGGTCGGATCATCGCGTCGATCAAAGGTGATCGGAAATGACGACCATGGATTGAACTTGGGGGCAACTGGCTCTACCGTGTAGACGTCCCTGAGTGCTCGTTTGCGCTCCTTTCTGGGGATGTGCATGGCGTATATCATATTCACCTTTTTGACTAGGGGGGATTTCTTCTGTCCCCCGGTGTTCTGCTGCAGGTGCTCTTCATCATCGTCCTCACTTTGTGATCCCTTTTCTTTGTTTTCGGCATTTAACTTCCAGCCTGCTTGAACCCCCAACAATCCCCGTTGGTATGATTGGCTTGCTTATCTGGGGTGCCGTGAATTTGGCACGGACGGTCGAGTATGCGGTCCAGGCTGGAAGGTCCTTCGTTATTTCTTTTGTAGGGCTTCTTCCGCTGGCCGGACATGGAGCCATTGAATCCGGCATTAACTGTGGTGTCCTCGGTGTTATCGCCATTGCTTCGACATTTGGGTCTATTGCGCCGAGGCTTGCCGGTGCTGTTTTTGGCCTCGGTGGGGCCTGCCTGGCTGGCTGCATTTTTGCTACGAGCCAGCCAGCAGTCCTCGCCTGCACAAAAGCGGGTCATGAGTGCCGTAAGGGCTGCCATTGATTTCGTTTTTTTCTTGTCCGAGGTGGCATGCTAGCCATCCGTCACGGATGCTGTGTTTAAAGGCTGCTAGGGCCTCGGTACCCGGACAGTCAACGATCTAGTTCTTTTTGGTTAGGAACCTAGTCCATAATTTTCTGGATGATTCTCTAGGTTGTTGAACTATGTGGCTTAGGTCATCGGCGTCTGGTGGCTGGACATAAGTTCCATGGAAGTTGTCGAGGAAAGCCTCTTCCAAGTCTTCCCAGCTGCTGATGGAGTTCTCAGGCAGGCTATTTAACCAGTGCCGAGCTGGTCCTTTGTAACACTCGGGATATGATTTACCCAATACGTGATCCAACTCTTGCCGTTTCCGGCGTTAAGTTATTTTAATTTCTCGGGTTCAGGTTTTTGTCTCCGTGTGTTGTTGTCGTTGTCATGCATCTCATATCATGTCATCATGTGCATTGCATTTGCATACGTGTTCGTCTCATGCATCCGAGCATTTTCCCCGTTGTCCGTTTTGCATTCCGGCGCTCCGTTCTCCTCCGGTGGTCATTTCTACCTTTCTTTCGTGTGTGGGGGTTAAACATTTCCGGATTGGACCGAGACTTGCCAATCGGCCTTGGTTTACTACCGGTAGACCGCCTGTCAAGTTTCGTACCATTTGGACTTCGTTTGATGCTCCAACGTTTATCCGAGGGACCGAGAAGGCCTCGTGTGTGTTGCAGCCCAACACCCCTCCATTTTGGCCCAAAACCCACCAAAACCCTCTCCATCATCTAGAGCGTTCGATCACAATCGCGTGACTGAAAACCGCACCTCATTTGGACTCTCCTAGCTCCTCCTATGCCTATATATAGACCCCTCATTCCAAATCCCGGTCTCCTTCCCCGAAACCCTAAAATTACCTCTCCGCGCGGCCGGACACGTCTGCCGGCCGCCGGACACGCCGCCGCCACCACTCAGCTCGCGCCACCTGTCACCGCCTCCTTCCTCCTGCCGCCGGCCCAGGCAGGCCCGCACCGGGCCCTCCAAGCCCATCGGGAGGCGCCACCCTTCGGCCTCCCGCGCGACCGTGCGCCGCCCGAGCCACCCTGCAACGCCTCCGCGCCGGCCGCCGCATACCCGTCGCCGGGAACCCCAGCTACCTCGACGCTGGTATGCCGCCACCCTCCTCCGACGCCGACCTCGCCGCCCGCCGACGCCGGCGAGCTCCGCCTCGCCGCAATCCAACTCCGGCAAGTCCCTGCGCCAACCCCGACGATCCCCGCCAACTCCGACGGTCCCAAAGTCCCTGTTCCGGCGAAGCTCCGGCGAGACCTCAAACCGCGTGCTAATTGGGCCAGATCTGGATCCAGTTCATCTCACGGTTGACTTTTTGCCCCAAAACCCTAACTATTTTGCTATGTTCGTCATGTCGTAGCTCCGCATCCGTAGCTCCGTTTTGGGCATATAGCATATCAAAATGTTCGTATCAGAGAGAACATCATTTCATCTCATTGCATCATTTTCATTTGAGTTCATCTTGATGCCCGAGATGCTGTTGGAAGAGTGCTATTTGAGATAATTGTCAGATTTGCTGCTCTAATTAGATATTTGTCATTTTTGCCATGATTATTGTGTGCATGATATGCCCAGGAGTTCTACATATGTTTTGCTATAGGCTTTGCCATCTTACCAGAGGTGCAATCCATGTATTTTTCTGATGTGTGTGGTGACTAGCACAAGCCTGCAAAGTGGTGCATTTGTTAATGCTGATTTCAGGGACTTAGCATTTCCACTAAGTCCTTGAGCTGTTCTTATCAATATGCCATATGTTCATGTTGTTTCCTAGTGATTTGTGCCTCTTTTGAGGATGATCAGTAAGGATGTTTTGTTAATCTTGTAGTGATCTATCCATCCATGTCTTTGTTTGCAATGATGGAGCACCCTAGCTTGAGTCAATCGAGCTCTACTTTTGTCATTTCGTGAATCTGGGCAGATTGTCTACTTGTTAGTGATTTTGGCGAGGATGTTGTAGTTGATCCGTGCATGCTATGTTATTGTTCTTGCCCTGTCTAGCTTGAATAATGTGTATTCTTGATGGGTGTATGCTTAGATTGTCATGACATGCTCTGTAGTGAGTGCATCGAGCTCGTAAACATTCCTACTTGATATCTGATTGTGCATGCTCCAGTTTTCCACTAAGTCTGTGATCTGTTTATGTTTTTGCCATGTTCACATGCTTGCAAATGTATTTTCTGATCCCTTTTGGCTCAAGGTCAATAAGGGACTTTTTTTAAGCTCTTTGAGTAGCTCCATGCCATGCTTTACTTTGCCATGTTCAGGCCCTGTATCATATAGTTTTCATGCTCCAAAGTGTGCTACCTGATCTAAAATTCCAGACAAGTGTTAATTTCACAAAGTCTGAGATTTGTTTACCAATTGCACTTTTGCCATGCTTGTTTGAACCTGTTACTGGATGAATTGTCTATAGCTCAGTGTTCCTCTTTTGTTAAGCATCATGAATGGATCCCTGCCATGTATTGTTTTGCCATGTTTGAGTGCTGTAGCAGTATCATCTTGTTGCATTTACATGGCCACTTGCTGTATATCGCAAACCGGTGCCATATTTGTTTTGCTCGCCATTTCCAAACCGTGTCTCCAATTCCGGCGTTCTTTATATTGTTTTCAAGCGAAATCATCTCACCTTTCCAGTGGCACACTTGGATTTCCATGTTGAGGCCAGGTTCATTCATATCTTGTCAAATCTTGCATATGCATCACATATCGCATGCCGCATAGCATACCATGTTTGCATCATATTGTTTGAGTTGTGCACATGGTTGATTGCATTCCTTTTGCTTGTTTGTCTTGCTTGGGTAGAGCCGGGAGATGAGTTCGCTAACGAGGAGCTCGTTGAGTTTGCTTTCGAGGATCCAGTCAACTCTGACAACGTTGCAGGCAAGATGATCATACCCTCGAAATCACTACTATCTTTGCTTTGCTAGATGCTTGCTCTTTTTCTATGCCTATGCTATGATGCCTACCACTTGCTTATCATGCCTCCCAAATTGCCATGTCAAACCTCTAACCCATCATGTCCTAGAAAACCATTGATTGGCTATGGTACCGCTTTGCTCAGCCCCTCTTATAGCGTTGCTAGTTGCAGGTGAAGATTGGAGACCGTTCCTTGTTGGAACATTATTTTCTTGTTGGGATATCATTATATTATCTTGTTATCTTAATGCATCTATATACTTGGTAAAGGGTGGAAGGCTCGACCTCTCGCCTAGTGTTTTGTTCCACTCTTGCCACCCTAGTTTCTATCATATCAGTGTTATGTTCCCGGATTTTTGCGTTCCTTACGCGGTTGGGTGATAATGGGAACCCCTTGATAGTTCGCCTTGAATAAAGCTTTTCCAGCAATGCCCAACCTTGGTTTTACCATTTGCCACCTAGCCTCTTTTCCCTTGGGTTTCCGGAGCCCGAGGGTCATCTTATTTAAACCCCCCTGGGTCAGTGCTCCTCTGAGTGTTAGTCCGACTAAGCTGCCTGCGGGGCCACCTCGGGGCAACTTGAGGTTTGGTTTTACTCGTAGCTAGTCTCATCTGAGTGTGCCCTGAGAACGAGATATGTGCAGCTCCTATCGGGATTTGTCGGCACATTCGGGCAGTGTTGCTGGATTTGTTTTAACTTGTCGAAGTGTCTTGTAGAACCGGGATACCGAGTCTGATCGGAATGTCTCGGGAGAAGGCCTATTCCTTCGTTGGCCGTGAGAGCTTGTCATGGGCTAAGTTGGGACTCCCCTGCAGGGATTGAACTTTCGAAAGCCGTGCCCGCGGTTATGGGCAGATGGGAATTTGTTAATGTCCGGTTGTAGAAATCTTGAACCTTAACTTAATTAAAATGAATCAACTGTGTGAGTTACCGTGATGGTCTCTTCTCGGCGGAGTCTGGGAAGCGAACACGGTGTTGGAGTAATGCTTGCCGCAGGTTGTTCTCTAGTTACTCGTTCGCGCTTTGCTATCTCTTCTTGCTCTCTTTTGCGAATAGGTTAGCCACCATACATGCTAGTCGCTTGCCGCAGCTCCACATATGTTACCTTGCCTTTCCTATAAGCTTAAATAGTCTTGATCACAAGGGTGCGAGATTGCTGAGTCCCTGTGGCTCACAATTTACTTCCAAACCAGATGCAGGGCCAGACGACTCCGTTCCAGATGACGCGTTAGAGCTCAAGTGGGAGTTCGACGAGGACTCACGCCGTTACTATGTATCTTTCCCTGATGATCAGTAGTGGTGCCCAGTTGGGGCGATCGGGACCGTGTCGCATGTTGGGTTGGTCTTTCATTTTGGCACCGTAGTCAGGCCATGAGTGATTGGACGATGTAATGCTATTTATGTACTTTGATTGATGTGGTGAGTGTAATCCAACTATGTTACTTTTCCCCTTATTATGTATTACATTGGATGTTGTGATGATTGCCTAACTTGTGACATTGCTTTCAATGCGGTTATGCCTCTAAGTCGTGCCTCGACACGTAGGAGATATAGCCACATCGAGGGCGTGACAAGTTGGTAATCAGAGCCTTCCTGACCTTAGGAGCCCCATTGCTTGATCGTTATTAGAGGCCGAGTTGAGTCTAGAAAAATGTTTTGAGTCATTTAGGAATTATATATCGGAGAGTTTAGGAATTCTTTTTACTTCCCAGTCCCATCATCACTCTGGTGAGGCATCCTGATGTAGAGTTTTGTCTCTTCTCTTCTCAAATTTCACTAATTTTTTTAGGATCACGCGGGTATCTTGGAATCGTTCCGATGGTTTTGTGACGAGAACATTGTTCTTGGTGCCTCCTATCTTTAGGGGTTGTGGCAGTGTCCCGGGGAGTTGAGCTCCGAGGTGTTGTCGTCACAATTTTATCGTTGCAGTTCTGGAATACCTGAGTTTAGTACGCCGACATCGAAAATCTCTTTTATGCAGTTCGTTGGTGAGATAACCTCGACGCCACCCAGTACTGGGGCGGGAGTTCGGGAGTATTGCCATAACTTGTATAACGGATGCTTTTCGAAGGTTGAGGTAGATGGTTTCCGAAGTTTTTCTCGGTTATGTGTTGAAGGATGGATACAGCTGGATGTAGGTTTTGCTAGATTTGGGTGAGATATTATGCTTCCCCTGTATCCCCAACACCTGATTGCATAACCGGAAAGGTTCGGGAGTTTCATAGGTGGGAATTCTTGTAGCTCTAGTTCTTCTTCCATGGATATTTGGTTTGAGATTGGGATTTCTTACCGAGTATTCGTTCTTGATCCATACCTTGTTGATTTATTTCTCTACCTAAATTCTAAGTGGCTTCTCAATTTATGGATATGTGACCATTTCAAGTGGAATGCATTCGTTCATTTTGTTCGGATGTGAAGACGTTTATTGCAATTTCATTCCGTTGGATTCAGCTTCAATATTTGTCTATCAATGTGCTAATGGATGTCAACCTCTTCAGGATGGCTCCTCCAACGCGCACGACTCCGAATCCTGATCCGCCACCACCTCCCCCTCCTCCGAAGGCATGGCAAGCTGTGATGGCCGCAACCAATGCAAACACGCAGTTGATCATGCAAATTCTTCAAGAGCGCAATCTAGCGAACCAAGGCAACCAAGGCAACAAATCAGAATCACTCTGCTACACTCAACCAGTTCCTTGCTAACGGGCCAAAGACTTTCAGCAATTGTGTTGAGGCAACTGATGCTGACGATTGGCTCGTGGACCTGTGCAAGCATTTCGAGTGCAGTAACGTCAGGCCTGAGGACTTTGTCAAGTTCGCTTCCTTCCAACTCAAAGACCAAGATGCAGAATGGTTCCAGCAGTACAAGGATTCCAGAGGAGGCCGTGTGATTACCTGGGATGAATTCCGTCAAGACTTCAAAGCTCATCATATCCCTCAGAGCGTGGTTGAAAGCAAGCGTGAGGAATTCCGCAACCTGAAGCAAGGCTCTTTGTCTGTCTATGACTACAACAAGTTGTTTCAGAAGCTCGCCCACTTTGCTAAGCAGGACGTCCCTGACGAGAAGAGCATGATATATCAGTTCAGGGGTGGTCTCAGAGAAGAAATCCATCTAGCTCTTGTTCTCTTTGAGCCCTTGAGGTACGATGAGTTCTACAACATGGCATTGAAGCAAGAGGCTGCTCAACTGAGGTGTGATTCTTCCAAGAAGCGAGTCAGAGATGCTACTCTGTCTTCCTCTACTCAAGTGGCCAAGCAGCAGAAGTATTGGCTTCCTCCTCCTCCGTTTCGTCAGCCGTATCAGAAGAGCAAAGGTGGCAGTGGATCTTCCCACCCACCCAACCCTGGCTTTCAGAACAAGACTTCGTCTCAAGCTCCAAGATCGAGTGCTCCGTATCACCGTCCGCTTTCAGAGGTCACATGCAACAAGTGCCAACAAAAGGGTCACTATGCCAACAAGTGCTTCAATCAGAGGCGCCTCCCTCCTCCTCCTCCTGGGAGATCGGCAAGTACAGCTGTGGTCAAGCATAACCCCAAGCACGCCAAGTTCAATTTGATGAATGCAGCTCAGGCAGAGGACTCGTCAGATGTAATCATGGGTAACCTTCCTGTTAATGATATTCCAGCTAAAGTACTTTTTGACTCTGGTGCATCGCATTCCTTCATGTCATTCCCATTTGCATCGGAGAACAATTTTAGTACTAAGGCATTACCTAGAGCTATGCAAGTCGTCTCTCCGGCTAAGCGTCTAAGTTCTAGTATGATGGTTCCGGATATTTCTATCATGATGGGTGATTTCAAGTTTCTGGCTTCTCCAATGGTTCTTGGTAACTCGGATATTGATCTTATTCTCGGAATGGACTGGCTTTCTAAGCACAAGGCTAGCTCGATTGTGCAGCCAGGCAGATTCAATTGACTCATTCGTTTGAGGATGTAATTGTCTTTGCCGCTCGAGATAATACCATCCATCTGTTTTCTCTCAATGAGAAGGGTGAACTGGATACCATCTCTCAAATTCCAGTCGTTTGCGAATATCAAGACGTCTTTCCAAAAGAGCTTCCAGGAATGCCTCCGCACTGGCCAGTTGAATTCATCATCGATCTTGAGCCTAGCACGGAACCTGTTTGCAAACGTCCTTACAAGCTCAGACCTGAAGATTTGAAGGAGCTGAAGAAGCAACTCGATATTAAAGGAGAGAATGGGTCTCATCCGACCTAGTTCTTCTCCGTGGGGTTGTGGTGTTCTTTTTGTGAAGAAGAAGGATGGAACGGACCGACTTTGTGTTGATTACCGTCCATTGAACAAGAAGACTATCAAAAAAACAAGTATCCACTTCCCAACATCAACGAGCTGTTCGAACAACTCAAAGGTGCCCAAGTATTCTCCAAGCTTGATCTCCGTATGGGTTATCACCAGATTCGAATCCGTGAGCAAGATATTCCCAAGACGGCTTTCAGGACAAGCTATGGTTCATATGAATACACTGTCATGTCTTTTGGCCTCGTCAACGCTCCTCCGACTTTCTCTCGCATGATGAACTTCATCTTCAACGCCTACACCAATGACTTCGTTTTGGTCTATCTCGACGACATTCTAGTCTTTTCGAAGAACAAGGAAGATCATGCCAAGCACTTGCGTTTGGTTCTCGATAAGCTCAGGGAACATCAGTTCTACGCCAAGTTCTCAAAGTGCGAGTTTTGGCTCGATGAGGTTCTTTATCTTGGGCATATCATCTCTGCCAAGGGCATTGCGGTGAATCCTGAGAAGGTGTCTGCAATTGTGAATTGGGAACCACCTCAGAACGTGAAGCAACTCCGTAGCTTCCTCGGTCTCGCAAGCTATTGTCGAAGGTTCGTGGAGAACTTTTCTAAGATCGCGAAGCCTCTCTCAAATCTTCTCCAGAAGCATGTCAAGTACGTTTGGTCTCCGGAGTGTGACATTGCTTTCAACACTTTGAAAGAGAAATTGGTCACTGCTCCAGTTTTGACTCCTCCTGATGAATCCAAACCGTTCGAGGTCTTTTGCGATGCCTCTCTTCAAGGTCTTGGTGCAGTTTTGATGCAAGAGAAGAAAGTTGTGGCTTATACCTCTCGCCAATTGAAGCCCAATGAGAAGAACTACCCCACTCATGACCTCGAGTTGGCGGCAGTTGTGCATGCTCTTTTGACTTGGAGACATCTCTTATTGGGAAGAAAAGTGGACATCTTCACTGACCACAAGAGTCTCAAGTACATCTTCACTCAGCCTAATCTCAACCTCAGGCAGAATCGATGGGTCGAAATGATTCAAGAGTATAATCCGAGTATCGAGTATATTCCAGGCAAGGCCAATGTGATTGCTGACGCATTGAGCAGGAAGGCTTACTACAATAGTCTGATTCTCAAGCCTTATCAACCCGAGCTTTGTGAAGCTTTCCGCAAACTTAATCTGCAAGTTGTTCCTCAAGGTTTCCTCGCCAACCTTCAAGTCTCTCCTACCTTGGAAGATCAGATTCGCCAAGCTCAACTTCTTGATGCTATGGTGAAGAAGGTGAAGATTGGGATTGCCAAGATTCAACCCAAGTACAAGTGCTACCGCCTTGATGACAAGGATACTCTCTTCTTCGAGGATCATATTGTCATGCCCAAAGGTGACCTTCGTAAAGTGATCATGAACGAGGCTCACAATTCTCTCCTCTCCATCCAGCCTGGGAGCACGAAGATGTATCAGGACCTCAAACAGGCTTATTGGTGGACTCGAATGAAGCGCGAGATTGCTTAGTTCGTGAATGAATGTGATGTCTGCAGAAGAGTGAAGGCAGAACACCAAAGGCCAGCTGGTCTCCTCCAACCTCTTGCCATTCCAGAATGGAAGTTTCACCACATTGAGATGGACTTCGTGACTGGGTTTCCAAAGTCCAAGCGTGGCAATGATGCTATATTCGTTATCATCGACAAACTCACTAAAGTGGCTCACTTTCTGCCTATCAAAGAGTCTATCACTGCAGCTCAATTGGCGGAGCTCTATACCTCTCGATTTGTCTCGCTGCACGGTATTCCACAGGTGATCTCTTCAGACCGTGGCAGCATCTTTACCTCCAAGTTTTGGGATTCTTTTCAGAAGGCCATGGGCACCAACATCCGCTTCAGCACAACTTTCCATCCTCAAACTAGCGGTCAAGTCGAGCATGTCAATCAGATTCTTGAAGATATGCTCAGGGCTTGTGTGATCTCCTTCGGCATGAAGTGGGAGGATTGTCTTCCTTATGCTGAATTCTCCTACAACAACAGTTTTCAAGCAAGTTTGGGCAAGGCCCCATTTGAAATTCTGTATGGAAGGAAGTGCCGTACCCCTCTCAACTGGTCCGAAACCGGTGAACGTCAGCTTGTGGGAAATGACTTAATCACAGAGGCAGAAGAGATGTGTAAAGTCATTCGTGATAACCTCAAAGCAGTGCAATCGCGCCAGAAGAGCTACTATGATAGTAAGCACCGTGATCTGGCTTTCGAGATCAGAGATCATGTTTACCTCCGCATCTCTCTAATGAAAGGTACTCATCGCTTCGGTATCAAAGGGAAGCTTGCCCCTAGATACGTGGGACCTTTCAAGATCGTCAGCAAGAGAGGCGATCTCGCTTATCAACTCGACCTTCCTTCAAACTTTGCCAATGTGCACGACGTGTTCCATGTCTCTCAGCTCCGCAAGTGCTTCAAGACTCCTGACCGCACCGTCAACTTCGAAGACATTGAGCTCCAAGAAGATATCTCTTATCGTGAGCACCCCGTTGCTATTCTTGAAGAGACTGAACGCAAGACTCGCAATAAGTCAATCAAATTCCTCAAAGTCAAGTAGTCACACCATTCCGACCGTGAAGCCACCTGAGAACATGAGGATCACCTCCATTCTGAGTACCCGGCATTCTTCCAGTCCTAGATCTCGGGACGAGATCCTTTCATAGTGGTGGAGTGTTGTAACACCCCGGATATGATTTATCCAATATGTAATCCAACTCTTGTCGTTTCCGGTGTTAAGTTATTTTAATTTCTCGGGTTTGGGTTTTTGTCTCCGTGTGTTGTTGTCTTTGTCATGCATCTCATATCATGTCATCATGTGCATTGCATTTGCAAACGTGTTCGTCTCATGCATCCGAGCATTTTCCCCGTTGTCCGTTTTGCATTCCGGTGCTCCGTTCTCCTCCAGTGGTCATTTCTACCTTTCTTTCGTGTGTGGGGGTTAAATATTTCCGGATTGGATCGAGACTTGCCAAGCAGCCTTGGTTTACTACCGGTAGACCGCTTGTCAAGTTTCGTACCATTTGGACTTCGTTTGATGCTCCAACGGTTAACCGAGGGACCGAGAAGGCCTCGTGTGTGTTGCATCCCAATACCCCTCCATTTTGGCTCAAAACCCACCAAAACCCACTCCATCATCTAGAGCGTTCGATCACAATTGCGTGGCCGAAAACCGCACCTCATTTGGACTCTCCTAGCTCCTCCTATGCCTATATATAGACCCCTCATTCCAAATCCCGGTCTCCTTCCCCGAAACCCTAAAATTTCCTCTCCGCGCGGCCGGACACGTCCGCCGGCCGCCGGACACGCCGCCGCTACCACTCAGCTCGCGCCACCTGTCGCCGCCTCCTTCCTCCCGCCGCCGGCCCGGGCAGGCCCGCAACGGGCCCTCCAAGCCCATCGGGAGGCGCCACCCTTCGGCCTCCCGCGCGACCGTGCACCGCCCGAGCCGCCCTGCAATGCCTCCGCGCCGGCCGCCGCATCCCCGTCGCCGGGAACCCCAGCTACCTCGACGCCAGCGCACCGCCGCCCTCCTCCGGCGCCGACCTCGCCGCCCACCGACGCCGGCGAGCTCCGCCTCGCCGTAGTCCAACTCCGGCAAATCCCTGCGCCAACCCCGACGATCCCCGCCAACTTCGATGGTCCCCAAGTCCCTGTTCCGGCGAAGCTCCGGCGAGACCTTGAACCGCGTGCTAATCGGGCCAGATCTGGATCCAGTTCATCTCGCGGTTGACTTTTTGCCCCGAAACCCTAACTATTTTGCTATGTTCGTCATGTCGTATCTCTGCATCCGTAGCTCTGTTTTGGGCATATAGCATATCAAAATGTTCGTCTCAGAGAGCACATCATTTCGTCTCATTGCATCATTTTCATTTGAGTTCATCTTGATGCCCGAGATGCTGTTGGAAGAGTGCTATTTGAGATAATTGTCAGACCTGCTGCTCTAATTAGATATTTGTGATTTTTGCCATGATTATTGTGTGCATGATATGCCCAGGAGTTCTACATATGTTTTGTTATAGGCTTTGCCATCTTTCCAGAGGTGCAATCCATGTATTTTTGTGATGTGTGTGCTGACTAGCACAAGCTTGCAAAGTGGTGCATTTGTTAATGCTGATTTCAGGGACTTAACATTTCCACTAAGTCCTTGAGCTGTTCTTATCAATATGCCATATGTTCATGTTGTTTCCTAGTGATCCATGCCTCTTTTTTGGATGATCAGTAAGGATGTTTTGTTAATCTTGTAGTGCTCTATCCATCCATGTCTTTGTTTCCAATGATGGAGCACCTAGCTTGAGTCAATCGAGCTCTACTTTTGTCATTTCGTGAATCTGGGCAGATTGTCTACTTGTTCGCGATTTTGCCGAGGATGTTGTAGTTGATCCGTGCATGCTATGTTATTGTTCTTGCCATGTCTAGCTTGCATAATGTGTATTCTTGACGGGTGCATGCTTAGATTGTCATGACATGCTCTGTAGTGAGTGCATCGAGCTCGTAAACATGCCTACTTGATATCTGATTGTGCATGCTCCAGTTTTCCACTAAGTCTGTGATATGTTTATGTTTTTGCCATGTTCACATGCTTGCAAATGAATTTTCTGATCCCTTTCGGCTCAAGGTCAATAAGGGACTTTTGTTAAGCTCTTTGAGTAGCTCCATGCCATTCTTTAATTTGCCATGTTCAGGCCCTGTATCATATAGTTTTCATGCTCCAAAATGTGCTACCTGATCTGAAATTCCAGACAAGTGTTAATTTCACAAAGTCTGAGATCTGTTTACCAATTGCACTTTTGCCATGCTTGTTTGAACCTGGTACTGGATGAATTGTCCGTATCTCAGTGTTCCTCTTTTGTTAAGCATCGTGAATGGATCCCTGCCATGTATTTTTTTGCCATGTTTGAGTGCTGTAGCATGTTCATATTGTTGCATTTAGATGGCCACTTGCTGTATATCGCAGACCGGTGCCATATTTGTTTTGCTCGCCATTTCCAAACCGTGTCTCCGATTCCGACGTTCTTTATATCGTTTTCAAGCGAAATCATCTCACCTTTCCAGTGGCACACTTGGATTTCCAAGTTGATGCCAGGTTCATTCATCTCTTGTCAAATCTTGCATATGCATCAAATATCGCATCCCGCATAGCATACCATGTTTGCATCATATTGTTTGAGTAGTGCACGTGGTTGATTACCTTCCTTTTGCTTGTTTGTCTTGCTTGGGTAGAGCCGGGAGACGAGTTCGCTAATGAGGAGCCTATTGAGTTTGCTTTCGAGGATCCAGTCAACTCTGACAATGTTGCAGGCAAGATGATCATACCCTCGAAATCACTACTATCTTTGCTTTGCTAGATGCTCGCTCTTTTGCTATGCCTATGCTATGATGCCTACCACTTGCTTATCATGCCTCCCAAATTGCCATGTCAAACCTCTAACCCACCATGTCCTAGCAAACCGTTGATTGGCTATGTTACCGCTTTGCTCAGCCCCTCTTACAGCGTTGCTAGTTGTAGGTGAAGATTGGAGACCGTTCCTTGTTGGAACATTATTTTCTTGTTGGGATATCATTATATTATCTTGTTATCTTAATGCATCTATATACTTGGTAAAGGGTGGAAGGCTCGGCCTCTCGCCTAGTGTTTTGTTCCACTCTTGCCGCCCTAGTTTCCGTCATATCGGTGTTATGTTCCCGGATTTTTGCGTTTCTTACGTGGTTGGGTGATAATGGGAACCCCTTGATAGTTCGCCTTGAATAAAGCTTTTCCAGCAATGCCCAACCTTGGTTTTACCATTTTCCACCTAGCCTCTTTTTCCCTTGGGTTTCCGGAGCCCGAGGGTCATCTTATTTAAACCCCCCCTGGGCCAGTGCTCCTCTAAGTGTTGGTCCGACTGAGCTGCCTGTAGGGCCACCTCGGGGCAACTTGAGGTTTGGTTGTACTCGTAGCTAGTCTCATCAGAGTGTGCCCTGAGAACGAGATATGTGCAGCTTCTATCGGGATTTGTCGGCACATTTGGGCGGTGTTGCTGGATTTGTTTTAACTTGTCGAAGTGTCTTGTAGAACCGGGATACCGAGTCTGATCGGAATGTCTCGGGAGAAGGTCTATTCCTTCGTTGACCGTGAGAGCTTGTCATGGGCTAAATTGGGACTCCTCTGTAGGGATTGAACTTTCGAAAGCCGTGCCCGCAGTTATGGGCAGATGGGAATTTGTTAATGTTCGGTTGTAGACAACTTGAACCTTAACTTAATTAAAATGAATCAACTGGGTGAGTTATCGTGATGGTCTCTTCTCGGCGGAGTCTGGGAAGTGAACACGGTGTTGGAGTAATGCTTGCCGCAGGTTGTTCTCTAGTTACTTGTTCGCGATTTGCTATCTCTTCTCGCTCTCTTTTGCGAATAGGTTAGCCACCATACACGCTAGTCGCTTGCCGCAGCTCCACATATGTTACCTTGCCTTTCCTATAAGCTTAAATAGTCTTGATCGCGAGGGTGCGAGATTGCTGAGTCCGTGTGGCTCACAGTTTACTTCCAAACTAGATGCAGGGCCAGACGACTCCGTTCCAGATGACGCGTTAGAGCTCAAGTGGGTGTTCGACGAGGACTCACGCCGTTACTATATATCTTTCCCTGATGATCAGTAGTGGTGCCCAATTGGGGCGATCGGGACCGTGTCGCATGTTGCGTTGGTCTTTTATTCTGGCACCGTAGTCGGGCCATGAGTGATTGGATGATGTAACGCTATTTATGTACTTTGATTGATGTGGCAAGTGTAAGCCAACTATGTTACTTTTCCCCTTATTATGTATTACATTGGATGTTGTGATGATTGCCTAACTTGCGACATTGCTTTCAATGCGGTTATGCCTCTAAGTCGTGCCTCGTCACGTAGGAGATATAGCCGCATCGAGGGCGTGACATCCTTTGAGCTTTTGTGGGAGGTATTTGATGGCGTGGAGGTCGTTTCCTCGGGCCATGTGGATGTGGAGAATGAAATCCTCAATCCATACTGCAGGATCGATTGTGCCATTGTACGATTCGATATTGACGGGCTTGAACCCCTCTGGGAATTCATGATCCAATACTTCATCTGTGAAGCAGAGCGGGTGTGCGGCGCCTCTGTATCGGGCTGCATCATGGCGGACCTCCAAGGGAGTCCGTCTGCGCTATTCGGCCTGAGCATGGTTAGGTTTGTCACGTCCGAATAGGTGGCCATCGTCGTGCCTCAAAGCACGTCCTCGCGATCCATAGATCGATCTTGTGTGTCCTGCTTTACTGTCCAGTGTCTGTCGGAGGTCATACATATGACTCCGGACTTTTCCGTCTTTATTATGGCGGGCGGTCTGCTATTCGGCCTGAGTTGCCGCTTTATCCCGACCGCGGGGTGGCCGTTTGGCCGCCCTGTCCCGACCACGTGGTGGTCGGTCCGCATTACGTGAGGGAGATATGTGCTCTAGCGCCTCCTCATCGAATTGAGGTAGCAGTCTGCGTTTCTGGTAGCTCTTGGCCGGACGGTTGAGGCCGTATTCCTTGGCTGTGTGGACATCAGTCCATCTGTCGACGAGCAGGTCCTGTTCGGCTTGAAGGTGTTGTTGTTTATCTTTCAGGCTCCTTGTAGTGGCTATGAGCTAAATCTTAAAGCGCTCTTGCTCGAGAGGATCCTCAAGCACGATGAATTCTTCGTTGCCAATGCTTGTCTCCTCCTTAGAGGGTGGATGATAACTATAGTCCTTCGAGTCATCTTCTATGGCCTGTTCATCAGGGTTGTCTTACCTGCTGTTGTGTTCCGGTTCGGATGTAGCCCCGATAGGGTCTTCGCTATTTTCGGCATCGCCCGGGGTACTATTCTCTCCGGTGCCAGTGTTGCCGTCCTTTGAACGGCGGGGCTTGGGGCGGTGTTTGGGCCGCCAGCGCTTGGACTGTGTCTTGGAGGTTTTATTTGCATCTGGCTCTTCTTTGTTGTCGCCAGATCCTTTAGGTGTATCAACCATGTACACGTCATATGAAGAGGTAGCCGTCCAACGTCCAGTGAATTGTGGGTCTTGGCCTTGCTCTTTGTCAGCATCGTCGTCCATACCGTCGATGTCTTCGGAGCCATAGTCAAGTACGTCGGTTAAATCATCGACGGTGGCTATGAGGTGGGTGGCGGGTGGGAAGCAAAATTCCTCATTATCCATCTCTAGCTCGAACTATACATAGTTCGGCTGTAAGTCCTTCTCCAAGGACAAATTCTTAAAAGATTTTAGCACGTCACCCAAAGGCGAGTGCTGGAAGATGTCCGCGGCGCTGAACTCGAAGATCGATAGCCGATCTAACTCGGTGTCCGCGGGCGTACATAGTTCAGAACTTACAGCCGGAGATGAGTCCGAAGTTCCATTAAAGCGACTGCTGCAGGGTGTTGAGTCCATGTGCGGCTCCAACTCCACGGACTTTGAGGCCTCAGATGGCTCAAGCTGCTTTGGCTCTAAGGTCGTTGCAGCCATAGGAACCATCTCCTAGGTGTGAACCGATGACAGATTTAAGTCACGTTCATCGGGATGCAGGGGAGCGATCGCCGCAGGATCAAATCCCTTGAAGATCAAGTCTCCACGGATATCCGCGACGTAGCTGTCGATCTGCTCCAGATAGCCAAGCGAGTTGGCCTGTAGTACGAAGCCGCCGAATATGAAGATCTGTCCGGGGAGGAAGGTTCCTCTTTGGACAGCGTCATTATTGACGATTGAAGGGGCCATCGAGCCTCTTGTCGACGGCACAGTGGAACTCTCAATGAAAGCACCAATGTCAGTGTCAAAACTGGCAGATCTTAGGTAGGGGGTCCCAAACTATGCGTCTAGGATCGATGGTAACATTAGACAGGGGACACGATGTTTACCCAGGTTTGGGCCCTCTCTATGGAGGTAATACCCTACTTCCTACTTGATTGATCTTGATGAATATGAGTATTACAAGAGTTGATCTACCACGAGATCGTAATGACTAAACCCTAGAAGTCTAGCCTATGGTAATGAGTATATGTGTTGTCCTTTCCGGACTGTCCCCTTCGATTTATATAGACACCAAGGGGATCTAAGGTTTACATGGAGTCAGTTACATAAGAAGGAATCTTCGGTCGCCAAGCTTGCCTTCCACGCCAAGTAGAGTCCAATCCAGACACGATGCAGTCTTCGGTCTTCATGTCTTCACAGCCCATCAGTCCGGCCCATGGATAACAGGCCGGACATCCGAGGACCCCTTAGTCCAGGACTCCCTCACCGGGCGATCCACGAGAAGAGAGGGAGGGGTCATAGATATCGATAGAGTTGAAGAGAGGATCAAGTGGGTGGGTGCGAGATCGATGAAGAGAGCCATCAAAATTGTGTGTGTGTGTGTGCAAGTCAAAGATTTAGGGAGACTGACCTACGGGAACGTCAGAGCGCACAGGTCAAGTTGTGTGTGGTAGGGAGACATGACTAGAGCGCT